>NW_023233070.1:20528-119966 GCF_002007445.2 Ailuropoda melanoleuca
CATATTTTCCCCATTCATCACATTGAATATATCATGCCACTGTCTGCTGGCTTGCCAAGTTTCTGTGGCAATTCTGCTGCTAGCCTTACTGATCTTAACTTGTAAGTTAGGGATGTCTTTTTCCCTGCTGCTTTTAGGTTTTTTTCCCTAGATCTATATTTTGTAAATTTTACTGCAGTATATCTTGGTGTTGGACTGCTTTTGTTGATTTTGATGGGAGTTCTTTGTGCCTCTTGGATTTGGATCTCTGTTTCCTTCCCCAGATTAGGGAAGTTTAGCTATTATTTCCTCAAATAAACTTTCTGTCCCTTTCCCCTCTCTTCTTCTTCTCGTACTTGTATGATATGAATGTTATTATACTTTATGGAGTTGCTGAGTTCCCTAGTCCGCATTCATGATCCAGTATTTTTCTTTCCCTCTACTTTTCAGCTTCATTATTTTCCATTATTCTAGTTTCTGTATCACTTCTTCATTCTTCTGCTTTCTCCATCCGTGTGGTCATTACATCCAGTTGGTTTTGCATTTAGGTTATAGCATTTTTTATTTAAGCCTGACTTGTTTTTAAGTCTTTTATCTTTGTGGAAAGGTACTCCCTGGTGTCTTCTATGCTTTCCTCAAGCCCAGCTAATATCCTTATGATTGTTGCTTTAAATTCTGGGCAAGGCATATTACTTAAATCTGTTTTGATTAGATCCCATGACCTTTACTTGTTTTTTCTTTTGGGATGAAAGAAATCTTGGTATTTTGTCTAGGTGTCTGTCTTTTTCTCTTTGTTAGGAAAGCCTGTTATGCTTCCTGCTTCTGGGAGTAATGGTTTTGTTACGAAGAGGTCATATACTGTTCCTGGCCTGGTGGTTCAGGAAGTATCTCTAGTATATGCTGTGTGCACTCTGCTGCTCTATTTTGGCTGTCTTTTCCTCATGTCAGCCCTCTGCGCTTTCTCCTTGTCTACAGGGGGGAGTGTTTGGATCTTGTGCAGAGTATGGCCAGTTTTAACTGGGTGTGCTCTTGTGTTCCTGTTAAAAGAGGCCTGACGATATTTCCACTAGAGCTGAATCTTTACAGCACTATGATCAGAAGACTTGATGCATATTGAGTTTTTTGCTCATCTTCTGGGGTAGGGGACCTCTGCTGTCAGGCACACTTGCCCTAGTTAAGAAGCACCTGCAGAATGTAAACAGGCATGGCTTGTCGTATTCAGCTCAGGCGTCCATTGTTGATGGGGCTATGCTGCTCACTGAAGTCAGTCTCCGCTGATCGGTATGGGAAAAAAGTGGCACCGACCCTATGCCTTGTCTCCAGAGAGGTGAGTTCTCACCCACTGCTGTCCAGGAAACCCTCACAGAGGAGCAAAGTCTTCTCTTGTGTGTTGGAGTCATCCCTCAGATCCCTGCCTTCTCCCTGTCTGTGTCTGGGTTATCTGCCTGCCAGGCAGATGTGTTCTTTATCTCGGACACACTGGATGAGTTTCAAAATTCCAAACCTCAGGAACCTGTTGTGGTACAGACCCATGCTGGTCCTCTGGGAGAGAGACTTGCCAGGCCGGGGCTTGTGCCAGTTTGTCCCAAAGGGACAGTCACACCAAGGCCTAGGAGCTGGGAGTTTAGAATAACACACAGCAAAAAGCCTGAGTCCAGGTTAGCCACCCTTGGCAGTGTCTGTGCCCCATGCTTAAGGGGCAGGGGGAGCACAATGGCACCCATCAGCTCTTTTGTCTCTGACAGGCAAAGCCACCTCTCCCAGATACACTCCAAAAAGGGGGAACATCTCTCCCAGTGTATCCCTGGGGATCTTCAGATTGCAGCATCAGCTCTTGGCATCTACCCTCCTTCTCCACAGGAGCACTGCAGCACCCACTGGGCTCCACAGGACCCACAGCACAGAGCTATAAAACTCCAGTCTTTGAACTCTGCTGGTTATAAATACTTAGCATAATCAGCCTCTCTTCTTTTCCCAGTCCATGACTTTGGGGAAGAGTTTTCCTTCTGTAATCCCCTCTGGACCTCTCTCTCTCCCACTCTCTCTCTGCCTGTTTGTCCATCTTTCTCTCTCTTCCCTCTCTCCACAGTCAGGGCTCCCTTCCCTCTGCAGCACCCATGATTCTTTTCTCCCCAAAATCATGTCTCCACACCTCCGACTCTCCATGATGTGACCTCTTCTCTCCCTCCAGTCGTGCAGTTTGTTCTGTCAGTCCTCAGATCCATTTCTTGGGTGTTCAGAATGATCCAATATTTATTCAGCTGTGTTCCAGGAATGAGGCGAACATAGGGTCCTCCTACTACTCTGCCATCTTAATTGACCCCGAGAAAGTTTAGATTTCAACTTTTGTTGTTACAGGAGGAATAAAACTGAGATCACAAGTAGTGGAATTATGCTTTGCCACAGCCACTCCCATGAGCTTGCTAACATTAAATCTAGACAGCTTATTTTCCTCTCCCCACTTAGCTGGATACCTTCTTAACCATTCCAATAACAACAGAAGGCATTTTCAATGCAAATGACATCATGCAAAACAAAAGCAAACAAAACAAAGAAACCCAAAACAATGACTAAAGACTCCAAGAGTTCCTTAAAATATTCTATGATTAGTATTTCTTCTCTTATGTTTAGTTTATCTGTCTTTAATTTTAAAGTGTGGTTCTGTAAACAAATATTGATAGGCCTTTTTTTCTCTGATATTCAGTCAGATAATCTCTGTCTTTCCTTAGAACATTCAGTTGAAGTGTGTACACCAAAATAACTGGTAACAATGGATGTAGGTTAAGTGCTGCTGTCCTATTAGTGTTCTATTTATGCCTCCAGTGATTTAGTCCTCTGTTCCTCCTTTGTTACCCTTGGATTAGTGGGTTATTTCAGCATTTGTTTTTATCTGCTATGTTGTTTTTTTCTGCTATAGCCCTTTATCCCCCACCTCTTACCCTAGTGGTTTCTCTAGGGATTCCAATGAACATTCCTAACTTGTTACAGCCTAGAATTAATCTTACACCACTTCACATACAATGCAAGAGCCTTACAACAGTAAAGTTCCATAGAACACCTTTGTGATGTTAGTGTGATATATTTTTACTTCTTCATATGTTATAAACCACAAGATGAATTATTTTAAAGTATTCAATTGTTTAAAGAAATTAAGGAAAGGAAAAAAGCATTTCATTTTCCCTCCACATTTTAACATTCCGAAATTCTTCATTCCTTCTTGTAGGTGTGTGTTTCTGATATTTTTGTTTAGCCTGTTGATGAAGTCTCTTCAGCTTTTGTTCAATGAGATTATCTTTATTTTATATTCATTTTTTAAAAGATTTTGTTCATTTGAGAGAGAGAATGCACAACCAGCGGGAGAGGCAGAGGGAGAGGGAGAAACAGATTCCCCACTGATCAGGGAAGCCCAATGAGGAGCTTGATCCCAGGATCCTGAGATCATGACCTGAGCTGAAGGCAGAGTGCTTAACTGACTGAGCCATCTAGGCATCCCTTATCTTCATTTTTTAAATGTCTTATTTGGAAATATTTTCTTTCATGAAAGTTGTAAGAATAAGAATAAGGAAAGAACACCTATATTCTCTTTTCTTAGATTTACTGTTTTACATTAATCCCATTATCACGTGTGTTCTCTATTTGAAAGCAAGTTGTAAATTGTATCATGGAGCTTTTATAGAGTTTTCCATGTAAGTAAAATAACATCATTAAAATACTTTTTATCAAGTATTACTGTAAGTATTTTTATCGAATAACACTAAGTATTACTATATCTGAATTTCATTGTGGTTGGACAATGTGATCTAAGTGACACTTATGTTTTAGAGTCAAATAATTGTTTTATGGCCTAATATGTCAACTTATATAAAACCTCCATATATATTTGAAAAAAATTCTCTCATTGTTTTATATAAGCTTTTATATATACATACCATATCTAAAGTTTTCTTTAATTTGAATACTCTTGAATTTATTGTTAACCTGTCTGCTTGATCTATTAAAGATTAAGAGAACTATGTAAAAGCCCCTCACTATGACAGTCGATTTCTACTTACAATTTTGTTAAATTTTGTTTTATACATTTTGTTGCTCTGTTATTAGTTACAGTCAAGTTTAGAATACTTCCAACTTTCTTGATAATTGAATATTTTATTAATGCACTGTGCTAATTATTATGTGCACTTTTTGATTTTAAGCCTTTTCATATTAATGTAATGATCATATAACATATGCTTTTTTCTATTATTTTCCTGGTATATATTTTCATGTTTTGACTCAATATCTCTATGTACTCATAATTTAGAAGTTTTTAATTTAATTTGTGTATAGTGGATTTTTAAAAAAGTTTCTGCCCTTTACCTAGTATTTGTTCTGTTGATAATTTGTGATTATTGAGATATATGGGTTTATTTCCACAGTCGTATATTTATATTCTTTTGTCTTGCTTTTCATGTGTTCAGTTTTGCAACGGATCACCTTCATTCATATCACCCATGCTGCATTGTGTAAATATACAATATAGTTTATTGGGAAGTGTTACATACAGAGAAATAACAAAGTATAATAGTCTGTAAAGACCTAGGAGAATAGCATCTTTTGTCCAAACCAGAAAACCTTATCCATTACATTTTATTTTCTGTTAGTAGTTTTGGCAGGCTTGCTGAAGATTATCGAAGATAAAATTTGCCACTTTTGATGTTTTTTGCCAACACTTAGAAATGTGTACATACACATAGTTAGAATTTTTTTTNTTTTATTTATTTATTTGACAGAGATAGAGACAGCCAGCGAGAGAGGGAACACAAGCAGGGGGAGTGGGAGAGGAAGAAGCAGGCTCATAGCAGAGGAGCCTGATGTGGGGCTCGATCCCATAACGCCGGGATCACGCCCTGAGCCGAAAGCAGGCGCCTAACCGCTATGCCACCCAGGCACCCCCATAGTTAGAAATTATTAGAGAAAATATTATGATTTCTGTTCCTTTGAATGAAGACATATTCTTGAAATTACTTGCTGTAATGGTCCTCAGAGCTCTGTGTTTAGAAAGTACACTGTTTATCCAGGATATATAGTCATCTCTTGGTGGGATGAAGACAAATGATGGCAGCATACTATAGGAGAAAAAAAAAAAGGCATAGTAGTTTAGTTTGTTGGGCCTTGAGTTCTGGTTTTTGTACTCAGTAGTTCTGAAATCTTGTAAACTTAAGTTTTGACTCTTAATTTCTGTATGTGTGAAGAGGAAGTTAATCACAACCTTCTTATTTTGAGATTATTGATTAATATATAAATTCTCTAGATTTATATCTGAAACTTGCTAAGTACTAGGTAAATCTTAACTTTTTTCTCCTTTCAGTTGAGCACTCCATTAACATTTTATATCAATTTAAAGTATGATAGTTCAATAATTTTCACTAGCGATTAAGAAACAAAATTTGTCTTTCAGTTTGATTATATGGGCTCAGAAGTGGCAGTTGCAGCTGAGAAAGTTGTCCATATCTTTGGTCTAATCAACACGGTAAGTATTTATGTTTCATTTAAAGAAACTTTCCTATTAATGCAGTAATATTGCTTGTATAAATAGCATATCCAGTTTTTAAAAAATGTAATCCTACCCACTGGTTTCATCCATCAATGAATGAATTTCATCTCCAAAAGAGAGTAAATTGAATATATTAGCATTATGTATAGAGATGTAATGTTATATTTATGATTACCTAAAAACTATATATTATGTATCTTCTACTTGCAGATGTTTTCCCAGCTCAACATGACAATTATACTAACTTCTTTGGAGCTCTGGTCAGATCAAAATAAGATTTCACTTAGCGGGGATGCGAATGATGTACTACAAAGATTTGTGTCATGGAAAGAACAATTTTTGTTTCAAAGGTCCCATGATATGGCATACTTATTAGCGTAAGTACTGTATTTGTATTGACATAGGGTTTGTCCAATTATTTCATTTGTTAGCTATCAAGATTATATACAAATTGTGTTGGGTAAAGACAAGACACTTCAAAAAAAGATTACATGCATTCTGTGTTGACAAAATGCAAAATATAAAATTCTGAAAACAATGTAAGACACTAAGTCGCAGTAGGTCATTATTCTCCACAAGCCTTTTTATCTATGGAAATGTAAGAAACTTGAAAATTTGGAAAGCCTTGAGATAAACAGGGTAACCCAATGGTTTTAAGGATTTTCTCAGAGGTAAATAATTGAAACTATCATTTGAACTTTAAATACAATATACATTAGTTAACAGAATGCAATAATTGCATTTAATGCAGGTTAAAATACAATATATCAAATTAGTAATGTGGTTACGGTCGGTATAGCTATACTGACACGAGGTGTAGCTATTTAACTACTTGCACTATTTTTTTTCAAGAGTCTTTATATAGGTTTCTGTTGATAGTTTGATTGTTGAGTTGGAAATAATAAAAATTCTGAAGATCTGAAGAATATGCAATAGTTTTATAAATCTGTTGGCGTTTCCTGTGGAATTTAGGGTCAGGTCTGGGGACTCAGGAGCTGCAATAACTAAGGACTGAAATGTATGAGGACGCTTGTTGCATTCTATCTCTTCTTTTCTTGAGGAGTCTACTGAGTATTCTGTCTCTTTGTCTCCCTGTCCTCCAGTCCAACATTTTTTACATGCATTAGGGGTTCACTATGAGCAAATCATGGCAGTAAGCTATCCTGACTTGTACATCTTCAAATTATATCTATCCAGTGGTGACAACAGTGGTGATTGTTTTGGAGTGATTAGGCACTGCCGGATTTTGGGCTGTGTATCATATAATGTTAATGTAGACTTTAGAATTTAACTTTTCAGGAACTGTGGGAGATTACCAAATATGAACTGATTGAAAGCATGAGATGTGATATGTAATATTTGTATTCTAAAAATATAGCTTTGTCGAGAAATCCAATTCTTACAATGTCATCAAGTTAGTAATAATTTAAAATGCATTTATTCAAAAGAAATATTTTATTTTTAGTTTAATTATTAATTAATTATTATTTAATTATTTAATTAATTATTAATTAATTAATTATTTAACTAAATAATAAAAATATTTTATTATTTAGTTACAGGGACCATCTTAATTATGTGGGAGCAACATATCATGGAATGGCATGCAATCCAAAGTTTGCTGCAGGAATTGCTCTGGTATGCATTTTGTTCCCATCTATTCAGTAATTATATCATGTTTTGAAACAGCCACTTCAAAGAACAAAATATGTATAGTATATTTGCCATGACGTTTCGACAAATTTTTCTAAGAGTATGCTTTTTTTTTTAAGACTTTGAAACTCAAATGTTATAATTTTTAAAGTGTTTTGCAATTGTGGTAAAATGCAAATAACATACAATTTACCATTTTTACCAGTTTTAAGTGTACAATTCAATAGTGCCAAGTATGTTCACATTGTTGTGAAACAGATCTCCAGAACTTTTCATCCTGCATAAATGAATGTTTGTACTTTTTGACCAACTTGCCCCACATTCCAGACAATCTAGCCCCTGGAATCCACCATTTTACTCTCTGTTTCTGTGAGTATGATATTTTTAAATTCCACATATAAGAGCAATCATATAATAGCTGTCTTTTTCTGTCTGTCTTGTTTCACTTAGCATGATTTCATCCAGATTATCCAGGTTCATCCATGTTGTTGCAAATGGCAGGATTTCATTCTTTTTTATGACTGAATAATATTCATCTATATGTGAGTTTATTTTATATGTGAATATTCATATGTGTGTATATATGTGTGTGTATACATATATATACATATATATATGACATTTTTAATCCATTTATTGGTCAGTGGACACAGGTCATCTCTGTATCTTGACTTTTGTGAGTAATGTTGCAATGAACATGGGAGTGTGAATAGCTCTTCAAGATACTGATTTTAATTATTTTGGATATAGACCAGAAGTAGGTATCTGCTGGATCATGTGGTAGTTCTATTTTTAATATTATGAGGAACCGTCATACTTATTCTCAGGGTGTTTGGACCATTTTATAATCCCACCAGGTGTTTACATTTTATATTCATCACATCTTTTCTGTTCTTGTTGTTGTTTTTTAATAGCAGCCATCCTTAGTGGTATGAGGTGATAGTCATTGTGGTTTTGATTTGCACTTCTATGATTACTAGTGATAGTGAACATCTTTTCATATGCTTTTTGTTTTTGTATATTATCTCTGGAAATATATCTATTCAAGTTCATAGTTTTTTTTTCTTTTTTCCCATATAATCCAGCAGTTGTCCTCTGTGGCATTTTCCAAATGAGTTGAATACTTATATCCACACAAAAACCTACAGATGAGTTTATAGCAGTTTTATTTGTAATTGCTAAAAATTGGGAGCAACCAAGATGTTCTTTAACAGAGGAATGGTTAAGCAAACTAGAGTAAATTGATATAAAGGAATACTATCCAATGATTTTTTTTTAAGTGAAGCATCAAACCATGAAAAGACATGGAAAAAACTTGAGTGCATAGAGGTTAGTGAGAAAAGCCAATCTGAAAAGACTACATACTGTATAAGTCCAACTATATGTCCTTCTGAAAAAAGAAAACTATGGAGATAGTAAAAAGATTATAGGTTGCCAGGGGTTAGTGTCTTGCTGCCAGCATTACTTCCCAAGTTTTTTGTTTGTTGTTTGTTTGGTTGGTTTTTGAAGAAAAAAAATGCTACTTAAAAAGTGTTATAGTGTTCTGCCTTTAAAAAAATTAATTTGACTCTCTCACAAAACTATTTCTGAAGTCAAAACTGATTGCAAAATCAATGCTTAAGAATCTGTATTTTTTTCTAAGTGTTCATTAAAAAATAATATAGTTACTGAAACAGTGCATATTCTCAAAAAACTTTTAAAGTTTATTGGAATTTAATACATAATAAAAGCATATGACAGCATTAAGCTTATTTTGTTAAGTCAGTGCCATTTGGATTAGAAATACAATAACTCAAAGAGATAATCAAAATTTACCTATTTTTTTTCTTATTTTCCATATCCCTAAGAAAATAATGAGCTTTGACAGAGTAGTTTCTTAAATTTGTATTTTCATTTAGGTATTATGGCCAAAAAGAAAAGATCAAGGAGGTGAAGAAAAAACTTAGGCAATAATTCTGTTTTGCTTTGTTTTGTTTTTTGCATTTAGTACCCACAGATGATGACTTTAGATGCATTTTCAGTTGTTATGGTGCAGTTGATTGGAATTAATCTGGGATTAACATATGATAATATCTACAATTGTTACTGTCCAGGAATTACATGCATAATGAATTCTGAAGCAATGTAAGATTTTATTTTTTATCAAATCTATGTCTTCCTCTGGGAAACGTTTGTGACGGTCACTGTTATATAATATATTGCAATGCAATTTGAGTAAGAATATTTTTATTAAATACATAATGTACTTGTTTAAACTTATTTATTTATTTTAATTTTTTATTTAAATTCAATTTAGTGAACATATATTGTATTATTAGTTTCAAGGGTAGAATTTAGTGATTCATCAGCTGCATATAATACCCAGTGCTCATTATATCAAGTGCCCTCCTTAGCTCCCATCACCTAGTCACCTCATCCTCTAACCCACCTCCCCCTCAGCAACCCTCAGTTTGTTTCCTAGAGTTAAGAGTCTCTTGCGGTTTGCCTCCCTCTCTGTTTTTATCTTATTTAAAGAAGAGTATTTGATATTGTAGAAAATGTGCTTAGTATTTCTACATTCAATGCTACAGAGGAAGTGAATATTGCTGATGACTATCTGAGGGTTTACTAGAGTCTTGAGATGAAATTCATTCAAAGAATATGTAATAGATGTCTACTGTGTTGCAGGATTGTGTTAGTCTTATATATGGCTAACAAGATAGATATGTCATAAATATCTTAACCTACCAGGGTCTGAAAATTTAAAAGTAGACCTAATAATAAACAAAGTATGAACAGCTTATGATAGGTGTCAGGAAGGCAATACATAGGGAATACATGGGGAGAAGAAAGTTTCTGATAAAGAAAAGTTTTCTGAGGAAATAGTTATGAGGGATATGAATATGGTCAGGTAAAGAGCTTGTTGAAAAGTTCAGGGCAACAAATGAAGTGATACTTGAATAGAGTGAAGCTTGAAAATCTCAACAGACAAGAATAAGGATATTGAGAGAAGGATAAAAAAGAAAAAAAAAAAGAAAAGTAATAGCTAGGACTATAAGGAAGAATGTTTTGGACATAGGGAAAAGAAAGTAAAATACATTGAGGCTAAAGCATAAGGGGAAGAAGGCCAGGTGGTTCAGGAATGTGTATGAATGAGTCTGATTGTGCAATCATGACAAGAGTTGGGGTTTTGTGATAAATGTTAACCAACTAAATTTTAAGTTGATTTATGCAGTATGGGTAGTAAAGATTATCTTAAAATGAATGTAAAATCTATCAGAGGGAACAATAATATAGTAATATTTTGGAAATGATTCTCATAATCTATAGCAGTTTATTAAGATTGAGAGAGAAAAGGAGATGTGAAGAATTATTTGTAGGAGTTTTGATATCATAATTACTAACAGATATTGAAAAAGGGCAAATATTTTAGGAAAGCAGAAAAATGAGAAGTCTTGAGGGCAGTTTATGTTAATTTGGGGATTCTGAATGATCCATTAGAATTAAATGCACAGTTATAAAGGTCCTGATCTGAGGACAAGGAATTTAAAATGTGTAAACCATCTCTTTATTGGTAGAAGTTAAAAACATGAACAGTTCATTTAGAAAGAAGTTGAAAGAGTGAAAAGGGTACTTCTCATATTTACAGGCTGAGTAATTGAGGAGAAACTAGTGACATGCAGTGAGAAGAAAGAGGAAGGAAGAAAATATTAGAAACAAGGACCAAAATAGGATGGAGTCTTACCTAGGGAAGAATATGTTTTAAGAATAAGGGGAAGGATGGAAATCAGATGGTGAAAGTATCAGCATGGTATTTCAGCCTCCCCCAGTTCTCTCACAAAATACAGAGTGAAACTAGGAAAACAAAAAAGCAAAAGCATATTCCACAAGTTTCCCAAACTGAAATGCACCAAAAATGCCAGCAGGTGGGACCAATCCACTAGCAAAGAACTAAGTAGCATGAAGTAAGTAGCTGTGTAGCAGGAAATAAAATAGGGGGACAATAAGAACTCTAAAAATCTTACTGACCTGGGAACTTAGAACTATCATTGGCTAAGCCATAGCATAAGAAGTTGCCCCTACTGAGACTGAAATATTAGTAAGCTCATGCCATTGTAGGAGCCAGAACTGGTTCGGATATAACAAATTTTAGGTAAGAGCAAAGGGGCTGTGAACATTTCTTAAGATGCTAGCGTGGCCTTGATGTCTGCTCTTAAAAAAAAAATCTAGTAACAACAGCACATGTATCACCCAGATCATGTTTTAGAAATACTAATCCTCACAAAAAGAACTGCTAGTTTGAAGGAATGACTGACTCCAGGTCTAAAGCAAAGAAAATAAAAATGAGCTTGGACCATGTTGCATGAGAAAATTAGGAGGTGTTCAAGGAATTATGGAGATTTATCAAAGGGACACAAATGCAGTTCCCAATAGTCAAATCTGTGGGAATCTGAATGTTATGAATGTTAGTGACAGTAAAGGATTATAACCCATTTATGAAAACATGATTTCATATTCATATAAATACATGAATGAATGAATTGAAAACATAATGAAGGAATGGGATTTTAACATAAAACCAAAGTATTTCTCTCCAGATAATTTTTAACTAATAAGAAGAAAAAAATAATTTTAGAGTGAAAATACCTTAATCAGGGGCGCCTAGGTGGCTCAGTCATTAAACGTCTGCCTTCGGCTCAGGGCATGATCCCGGCGAAATGGGATCGAGCCCCACATCAGGCTCCTCCACTAGGAGCCTGCTTCTTCCTCTCCCACTCCCTCTGCCTGTGTTCCCCGTCTCGCTGGCTGTCTCTCTCTCTGTCAAATAAATTTTAAAAAAATCTTTTAAAAAAATACATTAATCAACGAATCAAAATGACTATCATCAGTAATATAACAAATTGAAACCCTGTGCCATTTGTTAGGATGCAATGAAACAGACCCAGTAACACTCCTATGATACTGTTGCCAAGATGCATACATAACCTCAGTTTAAGGCAACATTTTACAATCCTAAACGGAGAGACAGTCTACCAAATAATCAGTCTGTAATCACAAAACTTTCCATGATCGTGTAATCCAACAGCAGCAGCAACAACAACAAAATGTAGGTAACTAAACTTAGGAGATATGAGAATTAAATGCAATTTTTGAGGAGCTAAAATGGCAGTATACTAGGAGGACCATAGGCTTGTCTAGTCCCTGGAACACAACTAGGTACTATCAAATCATTCTGAACACCCAAGAAATCAACCTGACAACTGACAGAACAAATTGCCCAACTACAGGGAGAGAAGAGGCCACATGGAGGATGGTAGGAGGTATGGAGACGTGGATTGGGGGAGAACAGGATTCCAGGGTGTGGAGAGGGGAGGGAGCCATGGTAGCAGGTAAAGGAGCAGGTGGGGAACCTACAGGGAAACAAAGAGAGAACACTTCCCCAAAACTATTGGCTGAGAAAACCAGAGGGGCTAATTTTTGTGAGGTTTTGCAATCAGCAGGGTTCAAAGACTGGAATTTTAGAGGATGGCCAGCAAAGCTGGGATAGATCCCTGAGGGTGCTGCCCTACTCCTGGGGAAAAGGTAGGCAAGCACCATGGAGACAGACAGCAAGTGATTGGAAGGATCACCCAAAGGTGCACAAGGGAGAGACTGTTCACTCTTCTTGGAGCTCATCTGTGAGAGGTGGTGGTCACAGAGATGACCCTCTGGGGGCAAAAAAGCGGGCAGGAACCATTTCCGATCTCAACCCCGACACCCCTAAGCCCTCTTCCCCCCACCCATGCATAGGCACAGAGACACCTGCTGGGGGAGGCTAACCCAGATGGATACTGGCTGTTTAGCCTGCTTGCTCCAAAGCCCATGTCCCTGCACTCTGGTGTGGCTGCCCTTCTCAGTCAAACCTACATCCATCTTAGCAGGGTCAGACCCTCGCCCAAAAGACCAGTGCAGGCCCCAACCATAGCACATCCTTAAAGTTTGGAGTTTTAAAAGTCAGTAGGCTTCACTGGGATAGAGCCCAAAGTGCACCCTTCTGCTTCAGGCAGGCAAGCAACAGAGGCAGTGTGAAAAGAGCAGTCTGAAAAACACCCAGCGCTTGAGAGGGGAGATCATTTGCTCTTCTGGGAGTGCTTCCCTGAGAGCAAGCATGGAGACCCTCTCTGGGGACAAAGGAGCTGGCTGGTGCCATTTCCCTCCCCAGCCCCACAGTGTAAACCAGCTTCAGGAAACTGTACAGCACTGATACTGGCTGCCTAACCTGTTCACACCAAGTCCCACTCACCTGCACTCTGCTTGTACTGCTTTTCTTAGGCAAGTGTGCCTAAGTCCCAGCCCAGTGGGCCCCTTCCCCAGAAAACCAGCTGCAAACCCTGCATGCACCGTGTCTCCCGAACAGAATTCTGAAAGGCTTTGGTCCTAGTGGAAGTAGCATCAGGTCATATTTAACAAGCAGACCAGAGCACACCTAGTTAAAATTTGCTGCACTCTGGACAAGGGCCAAACACTGCCCATTCCCACCAAGGACAGCCTCTGCAGATAACTTCCTGGAAGGATAGAGCAGACAAAACACAGCAGCAGAGTATATGCAGCACACACCAGAGACATTCTTTGAAGTGCCAGGCCCTGGACACTATATGACCTCTTCTTCATAAGGCCATTACTATCAGAAGCAGGAAACATAACAGGCTTCTGTAATGCACAGAAGAAAAGAGACTTAGACAAAATGCCAAGACAGAAGAGGAATTCATCTCATTAGAAAGAATAAGAAAAGGTCACAGGCAGATATCTAAGTGAAACAGATATAAGTAATATCCCTAATGGAGAATTTAAAGAACAATCATAAGGATACTTGCTGGCCTTGAGAAAAGAATGGAAGATTTCAGGGAGGCACTCACCACAGAGATAAAAGCACTTAAAAACAATCAGAAATGAAAAATGCAATAAGCAAGATTCAAAACAAACTGGATGTAAGGACCACAGACATGGAAGAAGCAGAGGAATGAATAAGTGATACCAAAGTGAGAATAATGGGGAAAAAATGAAGCTGAACAAGAGAGAAAGAATAATTATGGATCATGAGATAGACGTAAGGAAATCAGGGACTCCACCAAATGTAATAACAATCATATCAGAGTCGTCCCAGAAAACGAGTAGTCAGAAAAGGGGCAGAGGATTTATTTGAGGAAATAATAGCTGAGAACTTCTGTAATCTGGATAAGCAAATTTCTCTAATCTGGAATCCAAATCCAGGAGGCACAGAGAACTCCCATTAAAATCAACAAAAACAGGCTAATATTAAGGCATACTGTAGTTAAATTTGCAAAATATAGTGATTAAAAAAAATCCTAAAGCAGCAAGACAAAAGAATTCTCTATCTTACAAGGGAAGACCCACAGGACTAGCTGCAGATCTCTCCACAGAGATGTGGCAAGCTGGAAGGAAAAGGGATGATATCTTCAACACACTGAATGGGAAAAATCTGTAGCCACAAATTCTCTATTCAGCAAGGCTGTCATTCAGAATAGAAGGAGAGATAGAGTTTCCCAGAGAAACAAAAATTAAGGAGTACTTGACCACTAATATAGCCCTGCAGGAAATATTAAAGGGGACTCTTTGAGTAGGATGGAAAGACCGAAAGTGACAAAGACTAGAAAGGAAGAGAGAAAACCTCCAGAAGCATAGACAAAACTAAATACATATCTATCAATAATACTTTGAATGTAAATGGATTAAATAGTGCAATCACAAGGCAGGATGTTAGAATGGATAAAAAACAAGACCCATCAATAAGCCCTCTACAAGAGACTCATTTTTAACCTACAGACAACTGCAGATTGTAGGGGATGGCAAACCATTTATCATGCCATGGACATCAAAAGAAAGGCAGAGTAGAAATACTGGTATCAGGAAAAATAGGTTTTATTTTTATTTTTTATTTTTTTAAAAGATTTTATTTATNGATTTTATTTATTTATTTGACAGAGATAGAGACAGCCAGCGAGAGAGGGAACACAAGCAGGGGGAGTGGGAGAGGAAGAAGCAGGCTCATAGCAGAAGAGCCTGATGTGGGGCTCGATCCCAGAACGCTGGGATCACACCCTGAGCCGAAGGCAGATGCTTAACCACTGTGCCACCCAGGCGACCCCCCCAGGCAAAATAGATTTTAAACTGAACCTATAACAAGAGATGAAGAAGCGCATCCTAAGCAAAGGGACTCTCCAACAAGAATATCTAACAAAGATAGATATATATTCCA
Organism: Ailuropoda melanoleuca; assembly: GCF_002007445.2. Taxonomy (NCBI): domain Eukaryota; kingdom Metazoa; phylum Chordata; class Mammalia; order Carnivora; family Ursidae; genus Ailuropoda; species Ailuropoda melanoleuca. The sequence goes on from NW_023233070.1 coordinate 35,930, forward strand.
CCAACATGGGAGCACCCAAATAAGTAGAACAATTAATACCAAACATAAAGGAACTCATTAATAATAATACAATAATAATAGGGGAATTTAACACCCCACTTACACCAATGAATAGACATCTAAACAGAACATCAACAAGGAAACAATGACTTTGAATGACACACTGGACCAGATGGACTTCACAGATATATTCAGAACATTTCATCCTAAAGCAGCAGAATACATTCTTTTTAAGTGCACATGAGACAGTCTCCAGAATAGATCACATACTGGATCACAAATCAGCCCTCAGCAAGTACAAAATGATTGAGATCATACCATGCATATTTTCTGACCACAACTCTATGAAACTTGACGTATACCACAAGAAAAAATTGGGAAAGACCACAAATATGTGGAGGTTAAACAACGTGCTACTGAAGGATGAATGGGTTAACGAGGAAATTAAGGAAAATAAGAAAATACATGGGAACAAATGAAAATGAAAACACGATGGTCCAGAACCTTTGGGATGCATCAAAAGTGGTCATAAGAGGGAAATATAGAGCAATATGGGCCTACCTCAAGAAGCAAGAAAAATCTCAAGTAAGCAACTTAATCTTGGGCATATAAGAGCTAGAAAAAGAAGAACTAATGAAGCTTAAGGCCAATGGAAGAAGGGAAAATAGTAAAAATTAGAGCAGAAAAAAAATGATACAGAAACAAAAAAATAGATAAGTGAAACCAGGAGCCAGGTCCTTGAAAAAATTAATAAAATTGATAAACCCCTAGCAAGACTTATCAAGAAAAAAAGAAAAAGGACCCACATTAAAAAAAATCACAAATGAGAGAGAAGAAATAAGAACCGATTCCACAAACACACAAACAATTATAAGAGAATATTATGAAAAAGTATATGCCAACAAATTGGACAACCTGGAAGAAATGGATAAATTCCTAGAAACATACAACCTACCAAAACTGAAACATGAAGAAATAGAAAACTGAAACAACTAAAAGGAAGCAAAGAAATTGAACCAGGAATCAAAAATCTCCCACCAAAACTCCAGGGCCAGATGACTTCAAAGGCAAATTCTACCAAACATTTAAAGAAGAGTTATAACCAATTCTTCTCAAACTATTCCAAAAAGTATAAATGAAAGGAAAACATTCACATTCATTATAAGAGGCCAGTACCAGCCTTTCCAGAACCATACACGGCTCCAGTAAAAAAGAGTACTACACACCAATATCCCTGATGAACGTGGATGCCAAAATTCTCAACAAGATACTACCTAATCAGATTCAACAGTATGGTAAAAGGATTATTCACCATCACCAGGTGGGATTTATTCCTGGGTTTCAGGGGTGGTTTGACATTCACAAATCAATCAATGTGATACACCACCCTAATAAAAGAAAGGAGAGGAACAATATGATCCTCTCAATAGTTGCAGAAAAAGCATTTGACAAAGTACAATATCCATTCTTGATAGAGGGAACGTACCTCAACATCATAATGGCCATATACAAAAAACCCACCACTAATATCATCCTCAGTGGGGAAAAACTGAGAGCTTTTCTTTTATAGTCAAGAACAAAACAGAGATGTCCACTCTCAACATTGTTATTTAGCATAGTACTGGAAGTCCTAGCCTCAGCAATCAGACAACAAAAACAAATAAAAGGCATCCAAATAAATCAAGGAAAAAGTCTAACTTTCACTCCTTGCAAATAGCATGACACTCTATATAGAAAACCCAAGACTTCACCAAAAAATTGCCAGAACTGATACACATATTCAATTAAGTGGCAGGATAAAAAATCAATATATGGAACTCTGTTGCATTTCTAAACACCAATAATGAAGCAGCAGAAAGAGAAATCAAGGAATCAATACCATTTAAAATTGCCCCAGAAACCATAAGATACCTAGGAATAAGCCTAACCAAACAGGGAAAATATCTGTACTCTGCAAACTATAAAACACCAATGAATGAAATTGAAGATGACACAAAGAAGTGGAAGAACAGTCCATGCTCATGGACTGGAATAACAAATATAAATGTCTATACTATCCAAAGCAATCTACACATTTAATGCAATCCCTGTGAAAACGCTAACAGCCTTTTTCACCAAAACGTGAACAAAGAGTCCTGAAATTCCTATGGAACCACAGAAGACCCTGAATTGCCAAAGCAATCTTGAAAAAGAAAAGCAAACCTGGAGGTATCTCAATTCTGGACTTCAAAACTATATTACAAAGCTGTAGTCAATAAGATAGTATGCTAGTGGCACAAAAACAGATACAGAGATCAATGGAACAGAAGAGAAAACCCAGAATTGGACCCACAACTCTATGGTCGACTAATCTTCAACAGAGCAGGAAAGAATATCCAATGGAAAAAAGTTTCTTCAACAAATGGTGGTGGGAAAACTGGACAGCAACATGCAGAAGAATGAAACTGGACCACTTTCTTATACCATACACAAAAATAAATTCAAAATGAATGAAAGACCTAAATGTGAGACTGAAACTATCAAAATCGTAGAGAAGAACACAGACAGCAACCTCTTTTACCTCGGCCGTGGCACTTCTTACTACACACGTTGCCAGAGGCAAAGGAAACAAAAGCAAAAATGAACTATTGTGGGACTTCATCCAGATAAAACCTTCTGCACAGTGAAGGAAACAATCAACAAAACTAAAAGCCAACCTTTGGAATGGGAGAAGATATTTGCAAAGGGCGTACCTGATAAAGGGTTAGTATTCAAAATCTATAAAGAACTTATCAATGAACTCAACACCCAAAAACAAACAACCCAATCCAGAAATGGGCAGAAGACATGAACAGACATTTTTCCAAAGATGACATCCAGATGGCTAATGGACACATGAAAAGATGCTCAACATCACTGATCATCAGGGAAATATAAATCAAAACAATGTGATACCACCTCACACCTGTCAGAATAGCTAAAATTAACAACACAAGAAACAGGTGTTGACAAGGATGCAGAGAATTGGGAACCCTCTTACGCTGTTGGTGGGGAATGCAGACTGCTGCAGCCAACCTGGAGAATAGTACAGAGTTTCCGCAAAAAGTTAAAAATTGAACTACCCTATGATCCAGCAGTTGCGTACTGGTTATTTACCGAAAGGATACAGAAATACTGATTTTATGGGATACACGCAGGTTTATGGCAGCATTATCATCAGCAGCCAAATTATGGAGAGAGAGCCCAAGTGGCCATTGACTGATGAATGGATAAAGACAATGTGGTATATATACACAGTGGGATATTACGCAGCTATAAAAAGAATGAAATCTTGCCATTTGCAATGTTGTGGATGGATCTAGAGAGTATTATGCTATACCAAATGAGTCAGTCAGCGAAAGAGAAATGCCATATGATTTCCCTCACGTGTAGAATTTAAGAAATAAAACGGTGAACTGAGGGGGGAAAACAGAGAGGCAAACCATAAAAGAGACTCTTAACTATAGAAAACAGCCTGAAGTTTGTTGGAGGGGAGGTTGGGTGGGGAGATGGGCTAAATGGGTGATGGATATTAAGGAGAGCATTGTTGTGATGAGCGCTGGGTGTTTCATGTAAGTGATGAATCACTAAATTCTACACCAGAAAGCAATGTTACAATGAGTGTTAACTAACTAGAATTTAAATAAAAATTTTGAGAGAAAAAAATGGAAAAAAAATAAATAATAGCAACGGTTGACTTTCAACTGGAGCTTTTTGCTATACAGTGCCAATATTGTTGTGATGATGAAATTTGGACGACATCTGAAGATTAGATAATAGTAGTATATAATTATTTCCTGATTTTGAAGGGTCTTTTTGGAATTAATGTCTTCATAGGAATTATACATTCAAATATTTAGAGTTATTAGGATCATATTTGGCAACTTAATTGTGATTGTTTGGGGAAAAATTTACTTTTTGGTCTATTTTTGTACCATTTCTCTAAGTTTTAGATTGTTACAAAATTAAATAAAAATTCATTAAATAGTACATGTAGAAGTACAGAAATAATTCAAAAAGTAATAAAAGAATGTAGGGCTTTCACATTTTATATAATCAACATTGAGATATTTTAATTGATTTTGTTACCAAAGTACAAATGATTCTGATTTTTCCTGTAACATTATCAACCACTGTTATTTCTTCAGTTTTCCATATAAATTTTCTAGTATTTCATTTTCTTAAAATTAGTGCTTATAATAATAATTGTGATGTTGGTAATCATAATGAAAATATTTATAGGACATATTTAAAGAGAGTTTTTTTGTGTGGCGAACATTATTTGTGCTTTAATATATTTTAACTCATGTCATCTTAACTTTCTCTAGTTGCTAGGTGTCTATTATATTGAACTACAACCGAAATAAACTTATTGCTTTTATTTACAACTTGTATTAAAGATAAAAGTCCTCTCCCTTCCTTCTTGGCTCCTCTGTAAGTGCAGTAGGACAGAATTAACGGTACTTTTCAGTAATTCATAGAGTGTTACATTGATAGTGATTTTATTCCATTTATCTGAGGAATATAATTTATTTTTAGACGTTCCCATGGTGTAAAGTTTTTTAGCAGTTGCAGCATGGATGAATTTAAACGTATGGTTTCACAGCCTGAATTTGAATGCCTTCAGAATCGAACCGTTCCAAAAGTGGTTTACCAAGGAAGAACTGCAACTTGTGGCAATGGAATTTTGGAACCGCCAGAACAATGTGATTGTGGCCTTGCAGAGGTTAGTGGCAAACATTTACAACTCATCTAAAGATTTGTTTTGTGTTTCTTATGTAATCTTATAACTATAGATGTGATATAGGAGGACTCTTTTTGAAATGTGGCACCGTTTTATTAAATATTCAAGATACAGAGATTTGGGGCTTGTGGTAATGGACTCATCCTGATTTGAAGCATTTGAAAAGTTTAAGTAAAGGGTAAGTAACATGGAGTAAAGAGGTAAGATTTTCTTTACGGTTTAACCATTAATAGTAATACCCCCCTTTCTGTATCATAAACATCAGTGACGTCAATACTATAATATTCACCTCAAGCATCTGAATTCCTCAAAGTGCCTGCACTGGTTCACTAAGTTACTGCAAGTATGTTGCTGTATACCTTCTCATCTCCTAATCTCAATCCTTGCATCTGGGGAAACTTCATTTATTTTAATTTGACTTCACAGAATTGGATTAATAATAATCCTTGGTTTGTTATTGTTATATTTAGCTTTTGGCCGTTAGCCTTTTTTTAAGTTGTGTTTGGTAAAATGGCTAATCATTGCATTTCTATTGTGCCTGTTTTCATACACTTATGCATGGTGATTTTTTGGAATGTTCCATGTTTGCTTGAGAAAATGTAAACTCTTGAATTGTTAGAAACCAAATTCTATACAATTTGATTACAAGATAATTTTTAAGTGAATGCCACAAATCTTCTGTATTTTTATAAATATCATATGCCTGAACTTTTGGTACCTGAGAGATAATATCGATACCTACAACTATGAAGTTGGATTTGCCTAAATCTCACTATATATTGTTCAATTTATGCTTTCTGTTTTTTGAAGCTGTTTTATATAGTGGAGACTTAACGATTGTTGTATCTTCCTAGAAATTTAACTTTTGTTTTCAAATGCTGAATCTCTTTATCTCTCATGTTCCTTTCTGTTTTAAAGTCTATTTGGTCTGACGCATCTTATATCTATGCACATACTTGCTTCTCTCAACCAGTATTCACCTGATATTTCTCCTTCTCGTTTAGTTTTTCTCCACTAGTAGTTCAGGATCTACACTGGGTTTTAATTTACTATCCAATCGGCCTTTGATTTATCAGATTTTCCTCTTAAACATCATTGTAATTAATGTTTAATCAACTGAAGTCCATAATTTCTTCAGACTTCTTTTCTTTTTACCAAATAGCCTCTTTCTGTACGAGGACTTCTCTAGGATACCTCATTACATTTAGCTGTTATGACTCCTTAACACTCCTCTAGATTGCATATTTTTTTTATAATTTTAGTTGTTTCAAAATGTTCATATTTTCTATGTTCATTTTGCCACATTTGTTTTTTAATTGAATTTTTGTTCATTTCTTTTGAATCTGTACGCTTTGTTTTTCCTTCTTGAACCACCATTTATTGCAACAATATAGTGGATCTGCACTTTTTATTTTCCTCTAGTGATTATTCTTGCATCCTTAGCATACATATTTAAGTTGTAACCATATCTAGGCTGCCTCCAAAATAATGGGATTTAATTTACATAAAATTTTTGTAAATACTGCATTTCTGTTACTTCTGTGCTTTACATTAGGACATACCCTGAAGACTTTATTTTGGAAATACTTCCTTTATTTTACCTTTTGTTTCTTCTGGTCATTCGTATTTCTTTGCATGTCACAGTTCCCTTCTGAAAGAATTTCATTTAAATTATATTCTCTGGGGTGCCTGGGTGGCTTGGTCATGAAGCATCTGTCTTCGGCTCAGGGTGTGATCCCAGGTCCTGGGATCAAGCCCGAGTCAGGCTCCCTGCTCCGCTGGGAGCCTGCTTCTTCCTCTCCCATTCCCCCTGCTTGTGTTCCCTCTCTCACTGGCTGTCTCTCTCTCTGCCAAATAAATAAATAAAATCTTTTTTTAAAAAAAGAGAAGACTCCTGTTTAAAAAAAAATTATATTCTCTTTCTTCATATACTGCAGTATATTTTAGTTCTCTTGAAAAGAAGTTCTCTGCCCACTTTAACAATAAATACTTATGTCATATTCATCTTCTCATTTTGATATAAAATACACATGAAATATATGCATGAAAGATGAATAAAGTGTGTAATGGATAGATACTTAACAAGCACCTGAATAATTTGCACTCAGGCCTCATCAAGTAAGTTTGAAAATGATCCCGCTTCTTCAGTTTTCAGGAAGAGTTTAGGAAAGTAAGTATTTGACGTTTGGGGAATGTTTGGAAGAATTCACCAGTGAAGCCATCTGGTCTTGGTCTTAGGTTTTTGATTACTGACCCTATCTCCTTACTAGTAGTCAATCTATTCATATTTTCTATTTCTTCATGATTCAGTTTTGGTATGTATACTTCTAGGAATCTATCCATTTCTACTAAGTTGTTCAATTTGTGGGCATCTAATTGTTCATAGTATTCTCTTATGAACCTTTGTATTTCTTCGTGTCAGTTGTAACCTCTCCTTTTCCATTTCTGATTTTATTTATGAAACCTCTCTCTCATTTTCTTGGTGAGTCTAGCTAAAAGTTTGTCATAATTTTAATCTTTTGAAAGAATTGGCTCTTAGTATCGTTGATCTTTTCTATTGGCTTTTCAGTCTCCATTTAATTTATTTCCTTTTGATTTTTTAATTTTCTTCCTTCTACTAACTTTGTTCTTCTTTTTCTAACTCCTTAGGTGTAAAGTTAGATTGTTTGAGATATTTTTTGTTTCCTGAGATAAGCCTATATTGCTATGTATTTCCCACTTGGAACTGCTTTTGCTGCATCACATACATTTTTCTGTGTTGCATATAAATTTTCATTTGTTTCAACATGTATTTCGATTTTTAAAAAATTTCTTCATTGACCTATTGGTTATTCACTAGTGTATTGTTTTACCGCCACATATTTGTAATTTTTCCGGTTTTCTTCTTGCAATAGATTTCTTCTTACATAACTTTGTCAAAAAAGATGTTTGACAAGATTTTAGTCTTCTTAAAACTACTGAGACAACACATGATCTAAAATGGAAACTGTTTCATATGCACTGGAGAAAAATATGTATTCTTGCTGCTTTTGGATGGAATGTTGATTTATTAGTCCATCTCATCAAATGGGTTTTTTTCTTATCTTAGAAAATTACAATAATTCTGAAATTCAGAAATCTACATAAATATATTGTTAAAACTGTGTGAAATTTTTTTTCTCTCTAAATTTTCATTTAAACTCCAGTTAGTTAACAGGCAATGTAATATTACTTTCAGTAGTAGAATTTAGTGATTCATCACTTACATACAACACCCAGTGCTCATCACAACAAGTGCCCTCCTTAATACCCACCACCCATTTAGACCATCCCCTGCCCACCTGTCCTCCATAAACCCTCAATTTATTGTCTATAGTTGAGTTTCTTTTATGGTTTGCCTCTGTTTTTTCCCCTAAGTTCACTGCTTTATTTCTTAAATTCTACATGTGAGGGAAATCATATGGCGTTTATCTTTCCCTGACTGACTTATTTCTCATAGCATAATATTCTCTAGATCCATCCACATCATTGCATCATTGCAAATGGCAAGATTTCATTCTTTTCATAGCTAAGTAATATCCCATTATATATGTGTGTTCGTGTGTGTGTGTGCATGTGCGTGCACCCCACATCTTCTTTATTTATTTCTATGTAAAATTTAGAATCAACTTTTCTACTTCTACTACACGCCCTAAATAAAAAAAAATAATTCTGCTGGAATTTTGATTGGGATTTTTAAAAATCTATAGAAGCATTTGTAGAGAATGGACATATTCATAATGTTCTGATTTTCAAACTGTGAGCATGACATATTGTTCCATTTATTTAGGTATCTTTAATTCTTAAAGTTAACCCTAAATATTTCATGTTTTTGAATGTTATTGTAAAGTGAGGACTTGTAAAAAAATATTAATTCCCAGCATCTTTTACAGGCATATAGAAATAGAATTAAATCATGAAAGTTGTACATTCCTCCTATTAACATTATTTTGAATGACTGATTTATATTTTGAAAAATACTTAATTTTGAAAATTAAGATATTTTGAAAAATATCTGAATCAGAATTTTCAACTGAAATGAGTATATGAAAAAGAGTATGCTTCTGGAGTTTATTCTAGAAATAGAGGAACATTTCAGTATTTTTCAACTTGGATTATTAAACTTACAAAGACAGAAAAAGTGTGAGATATTACATATTGAAGAGAATTTGATAATGGTTTGGAAAACTAGGAGAAAAGAAAGTGTCCTTTTGATTAAATTCTCAATGATGAACTTTGACTAGCTATTTTATAAAGTTTTGTCTTCCAGTCCCATGATACAATTCTATTCCTAAAGTACAGCTGTCCTTACAAGTCAATTTCTAAGACAGGCATTTAGTCTGGATTTACACTATTCATGGGGTATTGTGAAAACTTGCTCTCTACTATAGGCTCTCTCTTTGATACTAGCCTTGGAATTCCCTGTTACGTCATTGATTTTTGTTCCGCCCCACACACTAATATTTAGTGTGTATTTGATCCTCTATCTTCCCTAAATACTCTTGATAATTTTTCATTAAAATATTTATATTGTGAAGCATAACACACTTTTGTTAATATTGAAATACAAAAATGAAAAAAAAAATACCATCTGACTCCTGTAAATTTAAAACATGTTATATAGTAATAAAGGTTTGCTATACTTTAATAATACACTTTGTAGTTAGTGTAATTGAAGACATTGTATCTAATTTTATATAAAATATTACATGATAAACACAGTATTACAAAAGATCAGGAATAAATTGTTGTTTTATAAAGGCACCTGATAAATTTATCTAGTATTTTGGAAGAAAGATCCCTCGTTACAGCTTCACTTACAATATACCACTTAAAATAATTCCATGTATTATAGTTTTCAGAGTACAGGTTTATTCCTAGGTGTGTGGGGTTTTTTTGTGTGTGTGCAATTATAAATTGTGTTCTAATTTTTCTTTCTGCTGTTTTGTTATTAGCATATAGAAACACTACCCATTTCTAGGTATTAATTTTGGATCCTGCAATTTTATTGAATTCATTTATTACTTCTAGTAGTTTTTTGGTAGAATTTTTGGGACTTTCTGAGTATAATATTATGTTATCTGCAAATGGAGGCAGCTCAACTTATTTACCAATGTGGATGCCTCTTATTTCTTGTCTGATTGCTGTGGCTAGGACTTCTAATACTTTGTTGAATAAAAGTGTTAAGAGTGGACATCCTTGTGTTTGGTCTTAGAAGGAAAGCTGTCAGTTTTCCCACACTGAGTATGATATTAGATGTAGTGAAAGATCTGTACTCTGAAAACTGAGAAAACATTGATGAAAGAAACTGAAGATGATACTAAACAAATGGAAAGATATTCCATGAGCGTGGATTAGAAAAATTCATATTGTTAAAGTGTCCATATTACTTAAAGCAATCTACAGATTCAGTACAATTCCTATCAAAACACTAATAACATTTTTCACAGAACTAACACAAATAACACTAAAATTTACCTGGAATCACAGAAGACCCTGAATAGCCAAAGTGATCTTGAGGGAGAAGAACAAAGTTGGAGGTATCACAATCCCAGATTCCAAGATATGCTACAAAGAGGCAGTAATCAAAGCAGTATGGTTCTGGCACAAAAAGGGACACATCAATCAACAGAACAGAATCAAGAGCCCAGAAATAAATGCATATTTATAGGGTCAATTAGTCTTTGACAAAGGAGGCAAGACTATGTAATGGGGAAAAGACAGTCTCAACACAAGTGCTGTCGGAAAAACTGAATGGCTACAATGCAAACGAATGAAACTTGACCACTTTCTTAAACTATACACAAAAATAAGCTCAAAATGAATTAAAGACCTAAATGTGAGACCCGAAACCACAATAAGACTAGAAGGGATTTTTACAGTAGTAATTGCTATGGCACTGGTCATAGCAACATTTTTCTAGATACGTCTCCGCAGGTCAAGGGAAAAAAATATAAACAAACTTTTGAGACTTACATCAAAATGAAAAGCTTATGTATAGCCAAGGAAACGATTTAAAAAAAAAAGGCACAGAGTTTCCAGGAAGATGGCAGAGTAGAAGGACCCTAAGATCACCTTGTCCCATGTTCACAACTAGACGTCACTCATGTCTGATTCAATAAACCAGAGAGCGAACTGAAGACTGGCAGGACAAACTCCACAGCTAAATGTAGGGAACAATCTGAACCTGAGAGGTTAGAAAGGGCAGAAACAGCAGCTGGGAGCTGCCTGCAGGAGGGAGTTGAAGTCATGGAGAGTGGAAAACACCAGCGAGCCCTCATGGGGAAAATGAATCCCCATAATGTCTGGCCTTGAAAACCGTAGGGACTGAATTCTGTGTTTTTGTAACCAGGGGGACTTGGAACCTAGAGCTTTCAAAGTTGGCTGACTCAGCACTGGACTAGCCTGGAGGGCAAGTGATAGCTAAGTCCCCACCCTTAAAAAGACAACAGTCTGCAGAGAGGCAATATAGAATAGACAGTTTGCACAACACCTGGGGCAAATGGGAGAGATCTCTCTTTATAAGGATTTTAGAGCATGTTGGGGGTCTTTTCTGGGAACAAAGGAGCTGACATCTGCCATTTTCCTCCCCAACCCCCCAGCATAAACAGAGAGACAGCGGCAGAAGGTGGTGCTACATAGGCACTTGCTACCTAACCTGATAACACTGTATGCCACCCACTGAGGACTCACCCACTCCAAGCCTTCTAGCTTCAGAATTGGGCTTAGCATGAATTGTTTTAATGCTGCACACCCTGCCCACATGTTACCTTCAGGCACTACATCCCCCCCAACTTTGACTAATTTCCAAAACTCGGAAGTAGTTGGTTCTGATGATTTTTACCAGAGTTCTCATTGCTTTATGGAGTAGAGGCTGACCATTGCTTAGGGGATTCAGTTTAGCAGTAACGGCTCAGTGCAAATTTTGCTCACTGTGTGCCCCACCCACCCACCACAGGTAGAGACACCACAAATCCTCAGCTTCCACCACAATTCATGCCCAGCCACCAGGGACACAGACACCACATGCCCTAGGTTGTCACCACTGCAGCATGCCACCTGTAGAGCCTGCTTTTAGGCAAATGGTCTTGTACAATGGAACGTAGAAAGGGCCCACAGCAACCACCTGGCTGAATACAGCCAGGCCCATCAGGTGACCAACCTCAAAACATCTACAGGCCCTAACTAACCAACAGGGTACTTAGAACTAGGCACAGTTACCAAAAGACCTCCTCACCTTCCCACTTTAAATATGGTCCCCACCCACTGCCTTGTTGCAGACAGCCTCTCCTTTGCTGTGTATTCCCCCCTCCCCCATTCCTCCCAGTGTATTCAATAAACTTCTACCTCCTTTGTTCTGCTTTGGGTGAATCCTTTCACTGCCCAATCATTGGTTTTCACCCAATCATTGTCCCACATTTGGGGCCTCCTTCCGATTGAGAGAGACACCGCACTGCATCCCCATCTGCTGCTGCTAACCTAGTCACCGCTCTGCTTTGGGTTCAGCAGACTACTGGTTCAACACAAATTTTGCTAATGCTGTGAGTGCCTTATCCAGCCACCACCTTGCTCTGTGCCCAGCCCCTGTGCTCACAGATGCCTCACACGGTGGCCAGCCACCACGTGATCCTGGCCACCCTGGCAGCCATACACACTGCATCCTGGATGCTGCCACTAACATGCACCATGCCCCTGGCCACTGCTGTACTTTGGGGGAATCTAGGCCTAGGACTAGCAGCTCAGTGCAAATTTTGCTAAGACCACCTCCCCACTGTGAGCCCTCCTGCACTTATGACCCTGACAGCTAGACTACCTGGGTTTTCTTAACACCACAAAGAACAAGCACAACCCACAACAGACAGAGAATCAGTACAGAAGTCTGATCTGAAAGGAAAAGATACTCAGACACAATAGTGGGACAGAAGCAACACACATAGGAGACTCCTTTGAAGTGCCAGGTTCTAGTGAACAGAGGACACTGCACTGCAGGGCACTGCAGGACCTCTTCTTCATAAAGCTACTGCTTTCAAGAGCAAAGGATATAGATGACTTTCCTAACACACAGAAACAGAGAGGTAGACAAAATGAGATAGAGGAATTTGTCCCAAATGAAAGAACATGGAAAATCACAGCAGGAGATCTAAATGACACAGAAATAAATAATATGCCTGATAGAGAATTTAATGGTTCTAAAGATACACACTGGACTTCCGAAAAAAGTGGAGGACATCAGTGAGACCCTGGACAAAGAGATAAAAAATAACAAGTCAGAGATGAAGAACTCAATAAATGAAATTTAAAATACATGAATGGATTAAATAATAGGTTACAGGAAGCAGAGGAATGTATCAGTGACCTAGAGGATAGAGTGGAAAGCAATCAAGCTGAACAAGGGAGTGACCAACAAATACTCGATAATGAGAATACACCTAGAGAACTCAGTGACTCCATCAAGGATTATCACATCCACATTTTAGAGATCCCAGAAGGGAAAGAGAGAGAAAGGGGGGCTGAAAATGTCCTTGAAGAAATAATAGCTGAAAACTTCCTAAGTCATCCAGTTTCAGGAGGCAGAGAGAGCCCCTGACAATTTCAACCCAAAGAAGTCCATACCAAGACACATAGTAATTAAAATGGCAAAAAATAATGATAAAGAATTTGAAAGGTTACGGGGAGGGAGTTAAGATGGCAGAGGAGTAGGGGTCCTCTTTTTCAGCTGGTCCCCTGAGTGGAGCTGCATAGGTACCAGACCATCCTGAACACCCACGGAATCAGCCTGAGACGCAGGAAGATACATCTGGATCTCTACAAATGATCATCTCCAGCACTGAGTATTGAGGTACGAAGCGGGGAGCCGTGAATCCACGCACAGATATCGGAAGATAAACGGAAGGGGGAGGAAGCCTCCATGCTCGGGAGCTGGGAAGCGGTAGCCACCTGCACTGCGGAGCAGGCTGACTGGCGGACCTGCAGCGGCGGCAAGAGAGCAGATTGAGACCGTGAGCTGGGGAACGCATGACCAGACTGAAAACTGGAGCTCTGGAGTGTGCACGAACCACACTGAAATGGAGCTCCAGAGCACACGGGGGCGGCTGTCAGCTGGCAGCTGGTGGTGTTAGAAACACAAAGAACAGACATGAGAGCCCGGAAGTGAGGGCTGGAATGCCGGCTGTGTGACACACATCCCAGGATGCTGTAGGGTTTAGCAGCACCAACAGAAACAGTGTTAAAGTAGCCAGAAGAGCTCAGTGAAGAGCAGACTGTGATCTCTCTGTTCTGAGACAGAGGCTGGGATTCGGCTACTGCTGCTCTGACTCTCAGAAGAGGCACAGCAAACTGCCAGGTGATGCTGCCAGAGAACAAAAGCCTGGAAATACCAGCTCACAGTGTGCCCAGAGCGAATCTGGCAGAAGTTAAAAATTCTATGAATCAAATGCAGTCAACTAGATGCTCTGACAGCCAGGGTAAATGAGGCAGAAGAATGAATCAGTAAATTGTAGGATGGGTTGGTAGAAGAGAAAGCTAAAACAGAAACTTAGCTCAAAAAAATCCAATCTCAAGAATGTAGGTTACGGGATTACTGACTCAATGAAATGTTCCAGTGTCAGAATCATTGGCATCCCCGAGGGGGTGGAGAAAAACAGAGGTCTAGAAGAGATATTTGAACAAATTGTAGCTGAAAGCTTCCCTAGTCTAGCAAAGGAAACAAGCATTCATGTCCAAGAGTCAGGGAGGACCCCTCCCAAGCTCAACCACGACAAACTTATGCCACGTCACGTCATAGTGCAATTCGCAAATATTAGATCCAAGGATACAGTACTGAAAGCAGCAGGGCAAAGAAATTTCTCACGTACCAAGGCAAAGGTATCAAAATTACGTCAGACTTGCCTACACAGACCTGGAATGACAGAAAGGGTTGGGGGGGCATTTTTAAAGCTCTTCCAGAGAAAAAATTGTAGCCAAGGATCCTTTATCCAGCAAGGCTGTCATTCAGAATTGATGGAGAGATAAGGACATTCCAGAATTGCCAGTCACTGACCAATTTCGTAACCATGAAACCAGCCCTACAGGAGATATTAAGGGGGGTTCTATAAAAGTAAAAAGGCCCAAGAGTGATACAGAACAGAAAATCACAATCTATAGAAACAAAGACTTTACAGACAACAGGACATCATTAAAATCGTATCCCTCAATAATCACTCTCAATGTGAAAGGCCTAAATGCTCCCATAAAATGCCACAGGTTTGCATATTGGATAAAAAGACATGACCCATCCATTTGCTGTCTACAAGAGACTCATTTTGAACCTAAAGATACATCCAGACTGAAAGTATAGGGATGGAAAACCATCTTTCATGCCAATGGACCTCAAAAGAAAGCTGGGGTAGCAATTCTCATATCAGACAGATTGGATTTTAAACTAAAGGCTAAGACTAAAGATACAGAAGGGAACTATATTATTCTTAAAGGATGTATCCAACAAGTGGATATGACAATTATAAATATCTATGCCCCCAACAGGGGGCAGTAAGATACACAAGCCTACTCTTAACCAGAATAAAGAGACATATAGATAAAAATACGTTAATAGTAGGGGACCTCAACACTCCACTATCAGCAATAGATAGATCACCTAAGCAGAAATCAACAAAGAAACAAGAGCTTTGAATGCCATACTAGATCAGATGGACCTCATAGATATTTATAGAACACTACACCCAGAACAATCGAATACTCATTCTATTCTAATGCACATGGAACATTCTCCAGAATAGAACATGTTCTGGGTCACAAAACAGGTCTCAACTGATACCAAAAGACTGAAATTATTCCCTGCGTATTCTCAGACCACAATGCTTTGAAATTGGAACTCAATCACAAGAAAAAATTTGGAAGAAACTAAACTCAAATACTTGGAAACTAAGAACCATCTTGTTCAAGAATGATTCGATAAACCAGGAAATCAAAAATCAATTTAAACAATTTATGGAGACCAACAAGAATGAAAACACAATGGTCCAAAACCAATGGACACTGCAAAGGCAGTCCTAAGAGAAAACACATAGCCATCCAAGCCTCATCCAAAAGAATAAAAAAATCTAAAATGCAGTTTTTATATTCTCACCTCAAGAAGCTGGAACAGCAACAGAAGAACAGGCTTAATCCACGCACAAGAAAGCAGTTCATCAAGGTTAGAGCTGAGATCAATGTATTAGAAAATAGGAGCACATTAGAGCAGATCAACAGAACTAGAAGCTGGTTCTTTGAAAGAATAAATAAAATAGATAAGCCACTGGCAAGACTTATCCAAAAGAAAAGAGAAAGGACCCAAATTAATGAAATTATGAATGAAAAGGGAGAGGTCACAACCAATACCAATGAAATCGGACAGATTATTAGAAACTTTTATCAACAGCTTTATGCCAATAAATTAAACAACCTGGAAGAGATGGAGGCCTTCCTGGAAATCTGTAAACTACCAAGATTGAAACAGAAGGAAACTGATTTTTTAAACAGACCAATTAATTGTGAAGAGATTGAAGCAGTGATTAAAAACCTTCCAAAAAACAAAACTCCAGGGCCTGATGGATTCCCCAGGGAATTCTACCAAACATTCAAAGAAGAAATAATATCTATTCTCCTAAAGCTGTTTCAAAAATAGAAGGAAATCTACCAAACTCATTCTATGAGTCCAATATTATCTTGCTCCTCAAACCAAGCAAAGACCCCATCAAAAAGGAGAATTACAGGCTGATATCCCTGCTGAATATGGATGCCAAAATTCTCAACAAGATCCTAGCTTATAGGATCCAACAGTACATTAAAAGGATTATTCATCATGACCAAGTGGGATTCATCCTTGGGAAGCAAGAGTGGTTCAACATTCACAAATCTATCAGTGTGATAGATTATATCAACCAGAAAAAAGCCAAGTATCATATCCTCTCAATAGATGCAGAAAAAGCTTTTGATAAAATACAGCATCCTTTCCTGATTAAAACAGTTCAGAGTGTAGGGATAGAGGGTACATTCCTCAATCTCATAAAAAACATCAATGAAAAGCCTACAGCAAGTATCATTCTCAATGGGGGGAAATCTGGAAGACTTTCCCTTAAGATCAGGAACACGACAAGGATGCCCACCCTCGCCATTATTATTCAACATAGTACTAGAAGTTCTTGCAACACAATCAGACAACAAAAAGGGATAAAAGGTATCCAAGTCAGCAAAGAAGAAGTCAAAATGTCTCTCTTCGCAGATGACATGATACTGTATATGGAAAACCCAAAAGAATCCACCCCCAAACTACTAGAAGTTATAGAGCAACTCAGTAATGTGGCGGATACAAAATCAATGCTCAGAAACCAGTTGCATTTCTATACATGAGCAATGAGACTGAAGAAAGAGAAATTAGGGAATCCATTCCATTTACAATAGCACCAAAAACCATACGTTATCTTGGAATTAACTTAACCAGAGATGTAAAGGATCTATATTCTAGGAACTACAAATCGCTCTTGAAAGACATTGAAGAAGATACAAAAAGATGGGAAAATATTCCATGCTCATGGATTGGAAGAATTAACATAGTTAAAATGTCCATACTACCCAGAGCAATCTACACTTTCAATGCCATCCCTATCAAAATACCAATGACATTTTTCGAAGATCTGGAACAAACAGCCCTTAAATTTGTGTGGAACCAGAAAAGGCCCTGAATCACCAAGGAATTGTTGAAAAGGAAAAACAAAGCTGGGGGCATCACAATGCCATATTTCAAGCTGTACTACAAAACTGTGATCACAAAGACAGCATGGTACTGGCACAAAAACAGACACATGGACCAATGGAACAGAATAGAGAACTCAGAAATGGACACTTGGCTCTATGGTTCACTAATCTTTGACAAAGCAAGAAAAAACATCCAGTGGAAAAAAGAGAGTCTCTTCAATAATTGGTGCTGGGAAAATTGGACAGCAACATGCAAAAAATGAAACTTGACCACTCTCACATACCATACACAAAGATAAACTCCATGTGGATGAAAGACCTCGATGTGAGACAGGAATCCATCAAAATCCTAGAGGAGAGCATAGGCAGCAACCTCTTTGATTCCGGCCATAGAAACTTTTTTCATGACATATCTCCAAAAGCAAGAGAAACAAAAGAAAAAATGAACTTGTGGGACTTCATCAAGATAAAAAGCTCCTGCACAGCCAAGGAAACAGTGAAAAAAACTAAGAGGCAGCCCATGGAATGGGAGAAGATATTTGCAAATGACACTGCAGATAAAAGTCTGGTATCCAAGATCTACAAAGAACTTCTCAAACTCAATACATGAGAAACAAAGAAATCATAAAATGGGCAGAAGATATGAACAGACACTTTTCCAATGAAGACATACAAATGGCTAACAGACACATGAAAAATGTTCAAAATCATTAGCCATCACGGAAACTCAAATCAAAACCATACTGAGATACCACCTTACACCAGTTAGATTGGCAAAAATTGACAAGGCAAGAAACAACAATTGTTGGAGAGGATGTGGAGAAAGGGGATCCCTCTTACACTGCTGGTGGGAATGCAAGTTGATACAGCCACTCTGGAAAAGAGTGTGGAGGTTCCTTAAAATGTTAAAAATTGAGCTACCCTATGACCCAGCCATTGCACTACTGTGTATTTACCCCAAAGATACAGACGTAGTGAAGAGAAGGGCCATGTGCACCCCAATTCATAGCAGCATTGTCCACAATAGCTAAATCGTGGAAGAAGCCGGGATGCCCTTCAACAGATGACTGGATTAAGAAGCTGTGGTTCATATATACAATGGAATATTACTCAGCCATCAAGAAGAACAATTTCTCAACATTTTCTGCTACACAGACGGGACTGGAGGAGATAATGCTAAGTGAAATAAGTCAAGCAGAGAAAGACAATTTTCATATGGTTTCACTCATCTATGGAGCATAAGAAGTAGTAAGATTGGTAGGAGAAGAAAGGGATAAAGACGGGGGGGTAATCTGAAGGGGGAATGAAGCATGAGAGACTATGGACTCATGGAAACAAACTGAGGGCTGCAGAGGGGAGGGGGGTGGGGGAATGGGATAGGCTGGTGATGGGTAGTAAGGAGGGCATGCATTGCATGGTGCACTGGGTGTAATACGCAACTAATGAATCATGGAACTTTACATCAAAAAACCAGGGATGTAATTATGGTGACTAACACAATATAATAAAAAGTATTATTATTAAAAAAAAAGAATTTGAAATGTTACAAGAGAATTAAAGCCAGTTACATACAAAGAAAACCCCATAAGGCTATAAGGTGACTATTCAGGAGGAGTTTCATAGGCCAGAAGGGAGTGGCATGATGTATTCAAAGTGCTGAGGGAAAAATCTGTATCCAAGAATACTCTATACAGCAAGGCTTTCATTCAGAAGAGAGGAGAGGTACCTTCTCAATAAAAAACTAAAGGATTTTATTATCACTGAACCAGCTTTACAAGAAATATTAAAGAGGTCCCTTCGAATGGAAAGGAAAGACCATAAGTAAGAACATGAAAAATAAAACAAAAAAGCAGTAGAAATAAGTGTTTCTGTAAAAGCCAATCAAGGTATTCATAAAATAATAGGATATAAAATATGGTACCAAATATCTGAAATGTGTAGGGGAGAGGAGTGAAGAATGAATTCAAAATTAAGTGACCATCAGTTTAATATAGATTGCTAATTGCAGAAGATGTTATATATAAATTGAATAGTAACTACAAATCAAAAAACAGTAATAGATGTGCCAAAAATAGAGTAGGATATTCACTAAAAGATATTTAGTATGTCACTAAAGAAAACCAACAAGCCATGGAAGAGATAAAAAGAAGAGATCAGAGAAAAGCTACCAAAACAACCATAAACCAAGTAACAAAGCGGTAATAAATACATACCTATCAATAATTGCTTTGAATATAAGTGGACTAAACAATCAAGAGACAGAAGGTGTCAGAGGGGTTAAAAAAAAAAGACCCATCCACATGCTGCCTACAAGGGATTCATTTCAGACCTGAAGATACCTGTAGATTGAAAGTGAGGGGATAAAAAAACACTAATCATGCAAATGGAATGCAAAAGAAACCCAGAGTAGCAATACTTGCATCAGACAAAATAGACTTTTTAATTTTTTTAAAGATTATATTTATTTATTTGACAGAGAGAGAGGGAACACAAGCAGAGGGAGTGGGAGAGGAAGAAGCAGGCTCACAATGGAGGAGCCCGATGCAGGGCTCGATCCCATAATGCTGGGATCATGCCCTGAACCGAAGGCAGATGCTTAATGACTGAGTCACCCAGGTGCCCCAAGATAGACTTTTTAAAAAAATTACATTCCATTTAACACATAGTGTAATATTAGTTTCAGGTGTACAATATAATGATTGAATAATTCTTTACATCACCCGGTGCTCATAAAAACAAGTGTAGTCCTTAGCCCCACCACCTATTTAACACATTACCCTGCCCAGCTCCCTTCTGGTAACTATCAGTTTGTTCTCTATAGTTAAGAGTCTGTTTCTTGGTTTGCCTCTCTCTCTCTCTCTCTTTTTTCTCTTTGTTCATTTGTTTTGTTCCTTAAATTCCATAAATAAGTGAAATCATATATTTTTATTTCTCTGACTTAATTCTCTTAGCATAATACTCTAGATCCATCCATGTCATTGCAATTGGAAAGATTTAATTCCTTTTTATGACTTAGTAATATTCCATCATAAATATATGCCACATCTTTATCTATTCATAAATCAATAGACACTTGGTTTGCTTCCATATTTTGGCAATTGTAGATAATGCTGCTATTAACATTGGGTGCATGAATCCCTTGGAATTAGTGTCTCTGTATTCTTTGAGTAAATACCTTGTAATATATAATTGCTGGGTTACAGGCTAGTTCTATGTTTAACTTTTTGAAGAACCTCCATGCTGTTTTCCAAAGTGGATGCACCTGTTTGCATTCCCACCAATGGTACAAAGAGTTCCCCTTTCTCCACATCCTTGAAAACCAAGAAACAGACTCTTAACTAAATAGAAGAAACAGATGTTTAGCAGAGGGGAGGTGGTGAGGGGATAAGTTAAATAGGTGATGGGGCTTAAGGAGTGCCCTTGTCGTGATAGGTACTGGGCGATGTATGGAATCTGAAACTAATATGACATGGTATGTTAACTATACTGAAATTAAAATAAAGAAAAAAACCAAAAAGGCAACCTATTCATGGGACAAGATATTTGCAAATGATATATCTGATAAGGAGTTAATATCCAAAATATATATAGAATTGATATAATTCAACACCAAAAAAAATCTGATTTAAAGTTGAATAGACATTTTTCCAAAGAAGACATCCAGATTGCAAATGGACACATGAAAAGATGCTCAACATCACTAATCATCAGGGAAATGCAAATCAAAGTCACAATTACACATCACCTTACACCAGAAAGAATGGGTAACAAGGACAAGAAATAACAAAAGGACAAGAAATAACAAAAAGTGGTGAGAATGTGGAGAAAAAGGTACACTTGTACACTGTTGGTGGGAATTTATATTGGTGCAGGCACTGTGAAATACAGTATGGAGGTTCCTTGAAAAATTGAAAATAGAAATTCATATGATCCAATAATTCCACTACTATCATTTACCCAAAGAATACAAAAACACTAATTCAAAAAGATACAAGCACTTCTACTTTTATCACAACATTATCTACAATAACCAAGAGATGGAAGCTATTTAAGTGTCCATCAATGCATGAATGGATAAGAAAAAATGGTGTATACACACACACACACACACATACACACAATGGGATATTATGCAGCTGTAGAAAAGGTTGAGATTCTTCCATTTGAGACAACATGGATATACCTAGAGGTCATTTTTCTAAGTGAAATCAGTCAGAGCGAGAAAGACAAATGCCATATGATTGCAGTCATAAGTGTAATCTAAAAAAAAAAAAAAGAAAGTCACATGTATAAACAGAAAGCAAAATCAGACCTATAAATACAGAGAAACAAAATGATGGTTCCCAGAGGGGTGGATGGTGAATGGTTGGGCAAAATGGGTGATGCAGAAAGAGAGATATAGGTTTCCAGTTATGGAGTGAATAAATTACAGGAATAAAAGGCACAGCATAAGGAATACAGTCAATGATATTTTTAGAATGATGTATGGGGACTTATGGTAGCTACACTTACTGACCTAGCATAATGTATAAACTTGTCAAAGCACAAAGTTGTACACCTGAAATGAATGTAACATTCTGTGAACTATAGTCAAATAAAAAAATTCAATGTAAAATGAAAATAAATGAATAAATATATATAACACTAACATTTTACACACATACTATAAACTCACATATTTAGTGGGGTTAGGGTGGAGTAAAGTTCTATCCATAATCTTAAAGAACAAAACCAGAAAATAAAAAGATTATGGTTTTCACAATCTCACAATATCAAGAAGTTAGCAGAGGAAAAAAAATCAAAAGTAAATTGTCATGACAAATTTTAAAATGTAGTGATGATATATTGGTGGCCAGGAGTTAATATCATTAATATAAAGCTTAGAAATAAAGGAAATAGATGAATTTATCAACAGAAATATAGACACAGAAATACAAAATAAACCATAATGTGCAGATATGTAAAATTTTCAGCACACGAGTGACAAAATGATAATATTGAAACAAATATAAACAGTTATTTTTGCCTATCCACTTTACTAATTTTTAAACATTACTATCAGTCTTGTGAAACATCACTTGCTTACTATATGGAAAAAAGAAAATAGTATATTATGAGGAGTTATTAATATTTTTGTGCTTTATTATATATCTAATAATTTTTGGAATTAATGTTTAATATAATGTCTTAGAGGCAAAAAGATAATTACAAGCTTTTTTCTTTGAAACATTATTTATGGTAATAAGATACTATAATTTAGAATCTCTATATTTTTGTCACATGCATAAATTGTTTTGTTTTCCCAAGATGGTATCTTTAGGAGATTTGGTAAAATAGAAAAGTACTCCCCAAGTAATTAACTTGGTGAAATATTTTGTATATTTTGACAATAAATACAATTATTTATTTGATTGAAGATGCCTATTATGTAACTCTTATATTCGCTTGTAGGAATGCACTCATAAAAAATGTTGTAATCCTGTAGATTGTACTCTGATTGGATATGCAGAGTGTGGGCAATGGACCATGCTGTGATAGAAAAACTTGTCTGGTAAGCTTTCAAAATACTACATGATTTTCCTCCATAATTTTTTGTGTTCTTGTGTGTTCTTTTTTGTAGCATTTTAAAAACTGTTTTTTACACAACTTTTGAATATGTAACTTTATATATCTGATTCATACATAGCTCACTTCCATGTTCTGAGGATATCTTTAAATCTTTTCAACTCCTTAGCTGTGCTTTTCACTGCATTATTTTTAATCTACTCTGGCCCCATCCTGTTATTGTTCAATATTAATTCCAGATTATTTGGACACTATGAATTCCTCTTGGTCATACCTGAATTTAGCTCTTCATGATCAAGCAACTTATGACAAAATTACAAATAAGCCACCCAACACACAGTTGACATACAACGTTTGAATAAATAAACAATAATAATCTCATTTTGAGAATGGCATAACAGGGGTCCAAGTAAAATAGTCAGCAGCATGTAGCATGTCTGATACTGAGGTTTAACTTTGCAAGAACTCCTGGTCCCAGAAGTAGATTGAATCCTTGACTTCCCTTGGGAAGTCATCCATTCAATTTTCCTTTGTAACCAGACCTGAAAGAGACTGAGTTACAAAGGGGATCACTTCATTGTAGCACCTTGCCTTTTCTGTGTCACGTTCAGGAGTCAATGACAATTATAGAAGCTGATTAATTAGAGATTTTGATTGCCAGATTTCAGATTTGCCAGGTTCTTTGTCAATGAAATATCTTCTAACGTCATTCTACTTCGTTCTATGTGAGCTCTTCTTCATTCTATGTGCTAGTTATTGAAGCCAGTGGTCACTTGTCTTCAAGCACGAATATAGAGTCAAGCCTAGAGTTTCTACTACTTAGGAATAAACCTTGTCTCTCTTCCCTTCACCAGGGCTCTCATCTTGGCCTTTGTCTCCAAATCAGCAAGATTGAGCACAAAAGCTTTTCTACACAGTCCCTTGCCCTTCCCTTAGACATGGGATAATTCCTACATTTGGCAGAGCCTTTAAAAACATTAGGGTGAAAATCATGTACCATAACACTTGCCATTTTCAGGTGAACAACTTAGTGGCATTCAGTACATTCACAATGTCGTGCAACTGCCACCTCTACCTAGTTCCAAAACATGTTCCTCACTCAAACAGGAGACTCCTAGCCCTTTAAGCCCATGTTCTCCTTTCTCCCTTCCCCTCAGTCCCTGGCAATCATCAATTTTCTTCTGTCTGGAGTAACCTATTCTGGATATTTCATATAAGTAAAAGTATAGAATACGTGAGCTGTTGTGTCTGGCTTTCTTCACTGAACATAGCATTGAAGTTTCATCCACCTTGGAGCATATGTATCAGTGCTCCTTTAAATGGCTGAAAATATTCCATTGTGTGAATAAACCACGATTTGTTAATCTATTCATCCACTGATTCACATTTGGGTTTTTTCCAATCTATTTCTCTGGAGTTTTAAGTGAATTCATAATTTGACTTTAAGTAAAAATGTAATAATAATGGAAGTGACAGAAATACACTACTTTTGCTTAAGTTTTTTTACATTTTTAGTTCACGACTTTAAAAAAATACTGATTTTTCTTTGTCTCACAGATAGCGGAAAGAGGACGTTTATGTAGGAAAATGACAGATCCATGTGATTTTCCAGAATATTGCAATGGATCATCTACAGCTTGTGTACCTGATGTGAAATCTGCTGATTTAGAACCATGCAATAATAAGACTGCCTATTGCTTTGAAGGAGTATGCCAAGATCCAGATATACAGTGTGCAAAATTATTTGGAAAATGTAATAGCTGTATCTTTTTTTCTGGGGTTCATTTTCAAACTGTATTTTCTAAAGTCAGTAATCCACCCAATAGCCATCATAAAAGGTTTTGTTTGTGTAAATTCTAATTTGAAATTAAAATTATCAATCAATGTGCCATTGAACTATGTAAAGAGGCAAAATAGACATAATAAGTACAGGACAAAAAAAAGGTATTAATCAAATTTCAGGTGATTGGTGCAAAGAAGAGTAGACTATTAGAATTGTAGATAAGAGAGCAAATGACTGCTTTCTTAATAATTTCTGCCTATGATATAATTTTCCTGTTCTCAAGTGGGTAGTTTTTAGTGTTTCTCCTTTTATGGCCGGAGATGACACCTAAAATTTATAGTAGATGACACTGACTGAGCACTGCTATTGTCTAGATGTACCTATATAAGTTTTTATTAAGATGAGTAATTGTAACTTTATATTTTCAGTTGCTAAAGTTTCTACTTATCTATGTACACAAGAAGTGAATTTTCAACAAGATGTTTTTGGAAACTGTGGAAAAAAATGTGATTATGGGTGTGTATTTAGATAACCTTACTTTTTCAAATGCATGTGTGTGTGTGTTCAAAAATAAGTTAATACAAATGAGATATGGACCTAATATATACAGATGAATTTATTATACTTTATAAGATGATGTATGTTCTGAATAACTTTGATGTTATGATTTGAGTAACATTTTGAATTCTCTTCATGTTTTGAACTGCTATTTACTAAACATACTGTGTCTCTAAGTGACATATGAGCTTTTTTTCTGCCTTTTATTGCCAGGAATGCCCTTTGCGGAACAATAGTTTGTCACTGGACACATTCAAAAATAGTACTTATAACAAATTATGATGTTCAATATACTTACCTTGGAGGTCATATCTGTTTGTCAGGGTATTTAAGACCTGAAGCAGGAGGTTTAGTTGTGGATGCTTCCAGAATGAACAATGGCACTATGTGTGGAGCAAATAAGGTAAATAAAAATTTTACTTCATTCCATCTATGTGTGTATCTGAGTGTCTGTGTATGTAAGTGCTTGTGCATGAGAAAGAGTGAAAAAAAAGAGAGAGGATGAGGTCCAAGATGGCGGTCTGGAAAAACCCTGAACTCACTTCCTCCCGTGGACATAGTGAATCTATACTGAGATATAGAACTGTTCCTCCTGGGGAGAGAGAGAGAAGGAGAGAGACCTAAAGAGTTTTCATTTATAATTAATGTTACAAATTTTGGTTACTGTATCATGACCATCAAATTCAAACATCAGAATTTTTATTGCTTCACTATCATTGTTTTATTATAAATTTTGCTGTATTTAAACTTGTGTTCTCACACTTGAGAATCTAAATCTCTCTGTTAGGCCAGGATCTGATCTTAAAAAATTTGTGTAAACAAAGAACAAAAAAGTACAGATAATGCACCAAGAAACTATGTGAGAACAACCTGACTAATAAGAATAACAAAGAAAAGCCAAAAAAAAAAAGCCAAGAATTTCATCTTTCTTTAAGTTGCAAGGATAATTAATTTGACTGTAATGAAACTAAAACATTTGCTCATTGGCCGTCTTACCTAATTCTTCCTCCAAAAGCATAATATATGTTAAAAATTTGGCCTTTCCACAAGACACAATAATAAAACAGAGTATAAGCTTTGTCTATTTTTTTCTTAAAAATTTCAGAAACAGAATAAAATATTTTTAAACTGGTACCATTAAAAAATTAGTTGATCAAAGGATGTACACAATTATCTCACATTTTAATTTAAATATTTACTTTGAGATATAATATTTTAAGAAATGAAAATAAAGCAGAAAATGGAAGTAACCAGTAACTTGAGATAATTTTATTCTGACATAAAAATGATGATGTAATTGCAAATGAACATACTAGTAACTGACTGCATTATAAAGTAATATGTCATCCTTTCAAAGATAATTTAAACTGAAAAAATATTTACTATAACTATGATGGAGTAAATACATAAATTTATTAACTTATTTAATCATTCATTAATATACACTAAGAGTGTGTGTGTGTGTGCATGTGTGTGTGTGTGTGTGTGCGTGGTATAACACAAAAATAATTTGGTCTGCTGGCTCAGGACCTCCCACTGCTGCTGGGACATCCAGCTGGTCTCCTAGGACAATTTGTTTTACATCATCAATACTGATGAAATCCACATAGAGGGGAGGAAAAAAGATGGTGGGGAAGTAGGGGACCCTGTTTCAACCAGTCCCCTGAAGTGAGCTGGAAATCTAACCAGACCATTCAAAACACCTGTGAAATCAGCCTGAGATATAAGAAGCTGTATCTGCATCTCTACAAATACAAAATTTCTGGCGGTTGGTCTTGAGGTATGAAGCGGGGAGCTGTAATTCTGTGGGTAGATATCAGAAGATAAACAGAAGGGGGAGGGACCCTCTGCGAACTTGCACGAGGAAGGCAAAGCCTCCTGTGCTGGGGACTGAGCCCAGTCTCGCAGACTGGTAGTGGCAGGGAAAGGCTTTTAGGGCAGCCCCCCAGACTGAAACCTGGAGCTTTGGGGGCACACATGTGAACCGGGGATAGCTTGTAGTTTTAGAAGCACAAAGGGCAGGACACGCCCTGCCCTGGGAGTGAGAGCTTGGAGTGCTGCTGTGGGGTGCACAAGTCAGGAGACTGTCGTGTTTAGCAGCACAGACAGAAAAGGAGACAGTGTGGCCTGGAGAGCTTGTGAAGAGCGACTGTGATCTCTCTGTTCTGAGACAGAGGTTTGGATGTGGTCACTTCTGCTCTGACTCTCAGAAGAGACATAGAAATCGGCCAGGGAAAGCCACCAGAGAACAAAAGCCCCCCAAAACCAGTTTTCACTGAGCCCATCCCCCCACAGGGGGTAGGGCAACTCTGCCCACACAGGGATGCCGGAGTAACAGCACTGCAGGCTCCTCCGCCAGAAGACAGGCTGGAAGAACAAGAGGCTGACAACTGTAAGGTCCCTATAAAACAGGTGCATCTTGCTTGGGATGGGCTTAATTCTTTGGACTCTGTACATTCCCTCAACCACCCCTCAACAGAATGACTAAGAGAAGAAATCAGACTAATGACTAAGAAAAGAAGCAGAGACTGTGGCCTCTGCCACAGAACTAATGGACATGGATATAACCAAGATGTCAGAAATAGACTTCAGAGTTATGAGGGTGATATCTAGGCTTGAGAAAAATATTAACAACAATATAGAATCTCTAAGGGCAAAAATGAAATCTAATCAAGATGAACTGAAAAATGGTATGAATGAAATACAGTCTAATCTGGATAATCTGACTGCTAGGGTAAACGAGGCAAAAGAACAAATTTGTAAACTAGAGGATAAGATGATAGAAAAGAAGGAACCTGAGGTGGCATGTGAAAAACAGCTTTAAACCCAAGGGATCAAACTGAGAGAGATTAATGACTCAATGAAGCATTCCAATATCAGAATTTTTGGGATCTCTGCAGGGGTGGAGAGAGAGAGAGGTCTAGAAGATATATTTGAGCAAATTGTAGCTGAGAACTCCCCTAATCTGGGGAAGGAAATAAGCATTCATGTCCAAGGGGCAAGAGAGGACCCTTCCCAAAATCAATGAGAACAGACTGACACCACGACATATAATAGTACAATTTGCAAATCTTAGATCCAAGGAAACAATCTAGAAAGCAGTGAGGGGTAAGAGATTTCTTAAAGTACAGAGGGAGGAACATCAGAATAATGGCAGATCTGTCCACAGAGTCCTGGCAAGCCAGACAGGGCTGGCAAGACATATTCAGGGTAGTGAATGAGAAGAACATGCAACGAAGGATATACTCAGAATGGATGGAGAGACAAGGAGCTTCCAAGAATGGCAGAAACTGAAAGAATATGTGACCACCAAGCTGGCCCTGCAGTCTATTAAGGGAGGGTTCTGTAAAAGAAGAAGACCCCAAGAGTGATATAGACCAGAAATTTACAGTGACAACCTATAAAAACAAGGACTTTACGGAGAACGTGATGACAATAAAATCCTATTTTTCAATAGTCACTCTCAATGTGAACAACCTAAATGCTCCCATGAAATGGCACAAGGTTGCAGATTGGATAAAAAGACGTGACCCATCCTTATGCTGTCTACAAAAGACTCATTTTGAACCTAAAGTTATCTCCAGAATGAAAGTGAGGGGATGGAGAACAATTTTTCATGCCAACAGACCTCAAAAGAAAGCTGGGGTAGCAATTCTCATCTCAGATAAATTAGATTTTAAGCTAAAGACTGCAGTTCGAGATTCAGAAGGACACTATACCATTCTTAAAGGGTGTATCCGACCAGAAGATCTAACAATTGTAATTATCTATGCCCCCAACAAGGGAGCAGCCAACTGCATAAGCCATATAGATAATAATATGTTAATAGTGGGGGATCTCAACACTTCACTGTCAGCAATAGACAGATCATCTAAGTATAAAATCAACAAAGAAACAAGTGCTTTGAATTAATTACACACTGGAGCAGATGGACCACACAGAGAAATACAGAATATTCCACCCTAGAACAAAAGAATACTCATTCTTCTCAAATGCACATGGAACTTTCTCCAGAATTTTCCACATACTGGGTCACATATCAGTTCTCAACTGATACCAAAAGACTGAGATTATTCCCTGCAAATTCTCAGACCACAGTGCTTTGAAACTAGAACTCAATCACAAGGAAAAATTTGGAAGAAATTCAAATACTTGGAAGTTAAGACCATCCTGCTTAAGAATGTTTGAGTCAACCAGGAAGTTAAGGAGAACTTAAACAATTCATGGAAACCAATGAGAATGAAAGCACATTGGTCCAAAACCTATGGGATACTGCATACGCGGTCCTAAGGGGGAAATACATAGCCATCCAAGCCTCACTCAAAAAAATAGAAAAATCCTGAATACACAAACTAACCTTACACCTAAAGGAGCTGGAGAAAGAACAGCAAATAAAGTCTAAACGAAGCAGGAGAAGAGAAATAATAAAAATTAGAGCAGAAATCAATGAAATAGAGAACAGAAGAATAGGAGAACTGATCAATGAAACTAGAAGCTAGTTCTTTGAAAGAATTAATAAGAGCAATAAACTACTGGCTAGACTTATCCAAAAAAAAAGGACCAAAATTAATAAAATTATGAATGAAATGGGAGAGATCACACCTAACACCAAGGAAATAGAAACAATTATTAGAAATTATTATCAACAACTATATGCCAATGCATTAAGCAACCTGGAAGAAATGGAGGTATTCCCAGAAACCTATAAACTACCAAGACTGAAACTGGAAGAAATGGACAATCTGAATAGATCAATAACCAGTAAAGAAATTAAAGTGGTCATCAAAAACCTCCCCAAAAATCTGAGTCCAGGGCCTGATGGATTCCCTGGGGAATTCTACCAAACATTCAAAGATGAAATAATACCTATTCTCCTGAAACTGTTCCAAAAAATAGAAACAGAAGGAAAACTTCCAATCTCATTCTATGAGGCCAGCTTTATCTTGATCCCAAAACCAGGCAAAGACCCCATCCAAAAGGAGAATTACAGACCAATATCCCTGATGAATATGAACTCCAAAATGCTCAAGAAGATCCTAGCTAATAGGATTCAACAGTACACTAAGTGGATTATCCATCGTAACCAGGTGGGATTTATCCCTGGGATGCAAGTGTGGTTCAGCATTCTCAAATCAATCAGTGTGAGAGAACACATTAATAAGAGAAGAGACGGGAACCATATGATCCTCTCAAAGGACGCAGAAAAAACCTTTGACAAAATACAGCATCCTTTCCTGGTTAAAACTCTTCAGAGTGTAGGCATAGAGGGAACACTCCTCAATTTCATAAAAACCATCTATGCAAAGACCACAGCAAATACCATTCTCAATGGGGAATAGCTGAAATCCTTTCCCTTAAGATCAGAAACAAGACAAGGATGCCCACTTTCACCACTATTGTTCAACATAGTACTAGAAGTCCTAGCCTCAGCAATCACACAGCAAAAAGAAATAAAATGTATTCAATGTGGCAAAGAAGTAGTCAAAATCTCTCTCTTCACAGATGACATGATACTTTATGTGGATAACCCAAAAGACTCCACCTTCAAATTACTAGAACTCATATAGCAATTCAGTAATGTGGGAGGATAAAAAAAATCATTGCACAGAAATCAGTTCCTTTCCTATACACTAACAATGTAACTATAGAAAGAGAAATTAGGGAGTTGATTCCATTTAAAATAGCCAAAACCATAAGATACTTTGGAATAAACCTAAGCAAAGAGGTAAAGGACCTATACTCTAGAAACTACAGAACACTTATGAAAGAAATATAAGAAGACACAAAAAGATGGAAAAACATTCCTTGCTCATGATCAGAAGAACAAACTTTGTTAAAAATGTCTGTACTACCCAGAGTGATCTATACTTTCAATGCCATCCCGATCAAAATACCAATGGCATTTTTCAAAGTGCTGGGACAAACAATCCTAAAATTTGTATGGAACCAGAAAAGACCCTGAATTGCCAAGGAAATGTTGAAAAAGAAAAACAAAGCTGGGGGCATCACGTTGCCTGATTTCAAACTATATTACAATGCTGTGATCACCAAGACAGCATGGACTGGCACAAAAAGTAGTTCAATGGAACAGAATAAAGAACCCAGAAATGGACCCTCGGCTCTTTGGGCAGCTTATCTTTGATACAGCAGAAAAAAACATCCAGTGGAAAAAAGACAGTCTCTTCAATAAATGGTGCTGGGAAAATTGGACAGCTATATACAGAAGAATGAAACTCAACCATTATCTTACACCATACACAAAGAAAAACTCTAAATGGATGAAAGAGTCAAGGTGAGGGAGGAATCCATCAAAATCCTAGAGGAGAACATAGGCACTGACCTCTTCGACAATGGCCACAGGAACTTCTTTCAAGAGAAGTCTCCAAAGGCAAGGGAAACAAAAGAAAAAATGAACTTGTGGGACTTCATCAAGATAAAAAGCTTCTGCACAGTGAAGGTAACAGTCAACAAAACAAAGAGACAACCCACAGAATGGGAGAAGATATTTGCAAATGACACTACATGTAGAGGGCTGCTATCCAAGATCTATAAAGAACTTCTCAAACTCAACACCCAAAAAACAAATAAGTCAAAATATGGGCAGAAGACATGAACAGACACTTCTCCAAAGAAGACATATGAATGGCTAACAGACACGTGAAAAAATGTTAACATCATTAGCCATCAGAGAAATTTAAATCAAAACCACATTGAGATACCACGTTATACCAGTTAGAATGGCAAAAATTGACAAGGCAAGAAACAAAAAAATGTTGGTGAGGATGTGGAGAAATGGGAACCCTCTTACACTGTCAGTGGGAATGCAATTTGGTACAACCACTTTGGAAAACAGTATGGAGGTTCCTCAAAAAGTTAAAAATAGAGCTACCTTATGATCCAGCAATTGCATTACTGGGTATTAACTCCAAAGATACATATGTAGTGAAAAGAAGGGGCACATGCACCCCAATGTTCATACCAGCATTGTCCACGATAGCCAAACTGTGGAAGGAGCGGGGATGCCCTTCAGGTGATGAATGGATAAAGAAGATGTGGTCCATATATTCAATGGAATATTACTCAGCCATCAGAAAGCATGAATACCCACCGTTTGCATCGACATGAATGGAACTGTAGGGTGTTATGTTGGGTGAAATAAATCAAGCAGAGAAAGACAATTATCATATGGTTTCACTTATATGTTGAACATAAGGAATAGCATGGAGGACATTAAGAGAGGAAGGGGAAAAAGAAGGGGGGGAATCAAAGAGTGAGACGAACCATGAGATACTATGGACTCTGGGAAACCAACGGAGGGTTTCAGAGGAGAGGTTGGTGGGGGATGGTTTGGCCCTGTGATGGGTAGTAAGGAGGGCAGGTATTGCTGTATGGTGACTAACATAATTAGAATAAAATAAAATAAAATAAAAAAATAAAATAAAATAAAATAATAAAATAAAATAATAAAATAATTTGGTCTTTGTCCCTGGTTTCTGGCATAGAGCATTTAAATCCCCTTGGAACTTCCTGTGTGATAGGAATGTTTTCTGTTATTTGTCTGCCCCCAACCAAACCTGAGTTTATGCTAATGAGGTGACTTAGGGTGGAACCTCTAGATTGTTTTAAGATGCGGCTGGTTATCAAAAAGACCAAATGATTAGAGAGTTGGAACTTTTATCTGTACTCACAGACCTCTAAGTAGGAAAAGTGGTGTGGCTGGAGATTGAACTTGATAAAAAGTTTGGAACATTGAAATTCAGAGACTTTCTAAGTTGGTGAACAAATCAACTTCCTGCAATGATGAGATGTTTACAGATGTCCTGGACACTATGACATCTTCCTTGTCTTCTGGCACCCAATATATGCATTTCTTCCATTTAGCTCATGCTGAGTAGTATGCTATAAAATAAACTGGTAAACATAAGTAAAATGGTTTCCTGAGTCTGTGAGCCAAATAAGGAAATTATCAAACCTGAGCAGGGGACCATGGTAACCTCCAGTTTATAGCCAGATGGTCACAAATACAGGTGGTCTGGGATTTGCATGTCGTATCTGAAATGGAGTGAGTCTTGTGGCACTGAGTTTTTAAGTTGTGGAATGTGATTTTAACTCCAAATAGTGTCAGAATTGAGTTACTTGGAATTGTTGGACACCAAGCTGGTGTCAAAGAAAACACAACATAACATATATGTATATCATAATATTTATATATATATACATATCTATATCTATCTCTCTCTCTATATATATATCTCAGCATATGTGTAAATTATGTATATGTGCATTTGCACAAACACACACACCCCAGTACATATCAGTGCAAAAATCTCATTAAATTGAGCATATGACTAAGGAATATGAAAATATTCCACCTAACTTGTTATTAAATAAATACAAAGCAAATGAATATCCAACCATTATTTTTGTGTTATTTGGGCATTGAAAATAATATTTGATGGTGAGAAGCATAACTTACTATCATCCTAAAAGAAGTATAAATTAGATTTCTGAGAAGTGATTTAGAAATGTGTCAAGAGTGGGGCGTCTGGGTGGGTCAGTCAGGTAAGCATATGACTCGTGATTTCAGCTTGGGGTGATCCCAGGATCGCCAGTTCTAGCCCTGTCCTTGGCATGGAGCCCACCTAAAAAATGTGTAAAGAGTTAATATATTAACATGCTTTTCAATGCATTTCTAATGTAATAATAATTAATTTTTAGATATTAGGAAATATGCATTTGTAGAGAGCAATTATGATGTGACATACAATAGAAAATAAAGCAAAGACACATTAAATGCCAACTGTAGGTTGGTAAGATAAATAACAGAACACTACATTTCCTTGTACAGTGACATTTGTGAATAATTTTAATGATGTGGCCATATATTTCCAATATAATGAGTGAGAAATCAGGGCAAAACCTACAAAACATGCATTTCTATGGTTTGGATTGCACATGGAAATTCTGCGGATTGTGATTTTTACTGAGATGTAGATTGTGTTTTTTGGCTTAAGTTGTCTTGCTGGTCCTTCCCAAGCTAAGATTGTAGCAGCTGTGACTTTCTGTCTTTGAAATTCTAGCTTTATAAGTAGGTAAAAAATGAAGTTTTTAGAAGGAGTCCTAGCATGATATTGTGGCATCGATAACATTTAAAAGCATTTATAACCTAGGAAGACTAAATAAAAGATATGCAAGACAACTTCAACACTGATAACTGCAAAGTAGTACAAAGCATTACTAAACAGAGATCTACATAAAGAGAGGGATAAACCATCCTCATTTCTTGGAAGACTTAATGTTGCTATGATGTCAGTGTTCTCAAAATCAATTGATGAATTTATACCATAAGGAATCAAACTCCCAGCTGGTCTTTGTTTTTTTTTTTTGTTTGTTTTTTTGGTGAGGTGGGGATGTCTTGCTAGTGGAGATTGAAAAATTGACCTGAAGATATACAGAAAAATTCAAAGGGCAGAAATAAAATATAATCAATGTAATTTTTAACATTTTTAAAGGATTTTATTTATTTATTTGAGAGGGAGAGAAAGAGCCCGTTGTGGCAGGGAGGGATGGAGGTTGAGGGAGAGGAAAAAGCAGACTCCTTGTTAAGCATGGAACCAGATGCAGGGCTGGATCTCAGGACCCTGAGATCATGACCTGAGCCAAAGGCAGACACAACCAACTAGGGAACCCAGGCACCCCATAGTCAATGTAATTTTAAAGAAGAAAATGGAAACTGGAAATTCATACTACTATATATCAACCCTTATTGTAAAGTTGAAGTAATTAAACCATTGCAACATTGCCATCAGGATAGATCAATTGACCTCTAGACTAAAATAGAAAGTATCATTTCAGAAGAATTGCAGATCAAAATGTTTTAATGAAGAGCTCAAAGAAAATTTAGTGTCTGATACACTCAAAGATTTCTTAAAAGCTACAAAATGAGTTACATAAAAGAGAATATTGATAAATGTATTATGTGATGATTAAAAATGACTAGATAGAGATTTGTGGTTCCAGAAAGATGCACCAGACATACTTTTCCACTATGTACAGTTAAAAAAAATTTTAATGTAAAGAAAACTTAAGAAGACTCTGAAAGCTGAAGAGAGAAAGTCAGACTAGGCAGGGACTACAGAACCCAAGGAACAACATAGCAATGAGTTCCCTTTTCTTTTTGCTTCATATATCCCAAGCTGTGTGTCAGAAAAGCTAGCAACTCAGAAATGCCAAATGGAACAGACAAAAAGAAGTCATCAAGGAAATCCTGACTTCTTAGCAAAAGAAGCAGTCTAGCAAACAGTACACTTTTAAATAATAACTGTTCTACTTCAACTAAACAGCATAGAAAAAATTGCGGGCATACCTTCCTTTCACAGGGTGGTATGAGCAGAGCCCAGAGGTGTCTGTCCTTCCTTGACCCTTGTAGTAATTTAGGAGGCCTTCTCATCTCAGGTATTAGTGAAAACTATACTTCCAACCTTACCTGGCAATAATTAGGCAATGTCCCTTGTCTTCCCTCTAGAGCTCTAACAGAAACTGTTAAAACAGATTTAAACTGGATTCAGAATCTCCTAACATAAAACTCAAAATATCTAGTTTCATTCAAAAACCACTCTTCATACCAAGAACCAGGAAAACCTCAACTTGAAATAGAACAAAACAAAACAAAACAAAACACTGACACCAAGATAACACCAAGATGATACTGGTATACTTAAAAGAATGTAAAGCATCCATCCTTAGCATATTTTAAGAACAATTACAAACATGCTTGAAACCACTAATGAAACAATAGAAAGTACATCTGAAATGTACCATGTGTTGCCTAATTGAATTTAAATTAAAAAAAAGAGAGAAACAACATAAACTCCCAGCATACAGAGAGAAGACATAAAAAAGAACCAAGTAGAAATTTTAGAAACAAAAAATATAATAATATAGAAAACTCAGTGATAGGCTCAGGAGCAGAATGGAGGGGACAGGGTAAAGAATCAGTAAAGCTGAGGATAGAACCATAGAAAATACCCAATCTGAATAACAGAAAGTAAACTGAAAATCAATGAATAGAGCCTAAGAGACCCGTGAGATTATAATAAAAGATATAATATCCATGACATTGTCATTCTAGAAGGATAGGAGAAAGAGTTTAAGGATGGAAAAGTATTTGAGGAAATAACACCTGGAAAGTTTTCAGATTTGCCAAAAGGCATAAGCCTAAAAATGAGAGAAGCTGAAAGAATAGAGGATGAACCCAGTAAAATTCACAGTAGGATACAGCATAATTAAATTAATGAAAATTAAGACAAAGAATCTTAAAAAACTAGTGAGAGTGAAACAGCATCTTACCTACAGGGAAAATACAATTATAAAGACAACAGTTGAAATAAAACCATATGAGGACTCGCAAAAAAATGTCACAGAAGATTGTCATGCTGGTTTGTCTCACTACCCTGTATGACCACTACAAGCTTTAGAGATCATTTCTCCAGGGATTCTCTGCCTGGGAAAATCTGATCATTAGCTTATGTCCAACTGGCCAATGTCCCCATGGAGGGAGAACAAAGAAAGGAGTGAGAGAGGAAGAAAAGGGAAGGAAAGGGGAGGGAAGAGAAGTGGAGGAAAGGGAAGGGAAGTGGAGGGATGGGAAGGGAAGGGAAGTGGAGGGAAGGGAAGGGAAATGGAGGGATGGGAACGGAAGGGAAGGGAAGGGAAGAGAAGGGAAGGAAAGGGAAGGAGGGAGGGAGGGAGACTGACTTTTCCTACTTGGTTCAGTAGGAGCTTTAAGTTGGCATGACTTTTTACTCCTACATTATTTTTAATTAAAAAAATAACAACAACCTGACAGCCTTTTCCAGGTGACAAGGATTTGTCAAATGACAGTCTTCACTTGGGAACTAGCCATTTAGGCCATGGTACTTTCAATAGTTTAATTGGATAGTGCTCTCCTAGAGGGTAGACTTGAAAAGCCCAAATTATAGTCATCATTAATTCAATTGCTTTAGGAAACAAAATACCTTTCTAAATTTTCTCCCTGGGGATAAACGTGCTGTGTTTTCTTCGTTTTATAACTGAGAGAAAGGAGAGGTGAGTAGTGAATATGAGAGCTGACCTACTTCTGTGGTTTTGCGGACACTTCCATGGATAATTCCACATTTTAGCCTCCCTGCCCAACCTGCCCTTTTGGCTCTTCCTCCTCTGCTTTTCCTTATTACCCTGAGGCTGCAGATCTCCCAGAGCACTGTGAGGCTGATCAACCAGGCTCTCTCCTTTATCATTGTATTTGATGTGGTTGTTTCGTTTTATCCATCAGTGGCCTTCATTTTATTTTGAAATCCCACAAGTTCTTAAATATTTCATCTAATTGCCTTGTTCTGATTCTCCTTTACTCACATTAATGAGGAAAAGGGGAGCGATTGTGAGTGCCATGTCTGTGAATTTGAATTGGCATTCTTCTGTGGTTATTTAAAAAATTCATCAAAGATATACTATATTTTCATTTGTTATTCTACATTGTTCATTGATTTCAGAGTGGTTGGAAAGGAAAGACTTCTTTACCTCATTCTCATTAAATGTGGGTCCTTTGTAAAAATTGTCTTGATAAATAAGAAGAGAAAGAGGGAGAGAGGGGAGACTTTATATCTTATTTATTAGCATGAAAAGTATGTCTCTTATTAATCATAATAAAATTTTAAATAAAATGTATGTATTTAATACTGTAATATACTGAGCAAAAAGTATATTGCATGGAGATAAGCATTATATCAACAATGCAAGTTTGCTTAATATTGGATATGATAGAAAGTTTTTTTTTATTTTCTATTTTTTATTTGTAAGATTTAGGAGAATATTTTATCGAAGTGATTTCTAGCTCACATAGGTAGGGTAGGGAAAATAAACACTCCTCAGCACATTCATTTTAAACTTGAAGAGGGGTATGTTTGAGGCATTTAATTGTCCAAAGTTAGATAAGCTAATCATTGAATAAATATATAAAATTAACTGCCTTTTTCTTACTCATACCTGGGACTATAAGAAAATATGCTTATATAATCCAGGCATTTTTCTTTAGGAAATATGTATTTACTTATGCTGTTGTTGTTGTTTTTCCTTTTCTTTGAACCATGATGTGACTGATTCTGGGACACTTTGTGAGTTCAAAGAAGGAAGTCTCCTAGATTAATTTATATTCAAAACATCACCCCAACCATTGCCACGTTCTAAGTACTTTTATAGTGTCTCTTGCTTTTGCTGTCATTACAAAGGAACCAGCTACAAACTTAACTTGAAGGAAATTGTATCAGAAGCATGGGTCTTAACTTTCCCTGGGTTGTTTTTCCCCTAAAGACAACCCAGTGAAATATGACTAGTTTATTATTGCCCCATTACAATGTTTAAGGAGAATTAGAATGAAGATGGTTTTGTGAACAGGTAATGCTGGCTTGTCCAACATTTTGTTTTTCTTGCCGGCTTCATCAGAGCCCTTTCAGTTAATGAACAAGCAGATATTCTTTTTTTTTTTTTTTAAAGATTTTATTTATTTATTTGACAGAGATAGAGACAGCCAGCGAGAGGGGGAACACAAGCAGGGGGAGTGGGAGAGGAAGAAGCAGGCTCACAGCGGAGGAGCCTGATGTGGGGCTTGATCCCATGACGCTGGGATCACGCCCTGAGCCGAAGGCAGACGCTTAACCGCTGTGCCACCCAGGCACCCCGAACAAGCAGATATTCTGTCCTTTATGATGATAATAGGTTAATGGTAATAGAAAATAATTTTTGAGACTGTTTATCATATAGTGGATACTCTATCAGATAACCTGAGAAAAACCAGCAGATAATCTTAGAAAATACCCCAAAGATATTCAGATTAAACTAAAATTTAAATAGAGGAATAAGCACTTAAAGTCTACATGAAAATGAAGGAAATAAACAGTTAATCAGTATCTTGTATTAGTGAGCATTTAGTATGTGCCAAACATTACTTTTATCCATTTATGTCTAACAAATTGCTTCATCTTTATAACCTACCTTTTTAAATAACCTATAGTTTAAAAAAACTTGGATATCAATTGCTATTTCAAATTTAAAGATGGATAAA
Source organism: Ailuropoda melanoleuca (assembly GCF_002007445.2). Lineage (NCBI taxonomy): Eukaryota > Metazoa > Chordata > Mammalia > Carnivora > Ursidae > Ailuropoda > Ailuropoda melanoleuca. Next base: position 75,446 of record NW_023233070.1, read on the forward strand.
CTGAGGCACGGAGGAATTAAATAACTTGCACTGGGTCACACTGCTAATGTGAAAGATAAGAGATATTGTCATTAATGTTGGAAATAAATATAAAAATGACAGGAACACTGATATTTAGCATTGATCAATAAATACGTGGCTCTGAGACTAAAGTGGTTCTTGCACTGAATGTTGGGCCTGTCAGTAACTCATGTATGACTTTAAAAGAGTACATTTATTTTTATCAAATATAAAATGAGGATAAAAACATCTTATTCACAGGGCCAATCTGAGCATACATTATAAAAGTGCATAGAAAATGCAGAGACAGATCCTAGCTCATTACAAATGGTCAGTAAAAGTGGCTATGTTTGTTCTTATGCCAATTAGTATCAGTAAACTCACAGCTGTGCTCCCTCATGGGGAAAAATAGTATCTCATTCTCAGAATTTTATATGTGGTAGTGTAATAACATGCCATTTGGACTCTCTTTTATTAGAAGGAGTAGGTGTCATGAAATCCAGATTCATCTGGTGTGTGTGCGTGTGTGTGTGTATGTGTGTGTGTGTGTGTTGGGGGTGTGTGTTGTATCTGTATGTATCTTGTGCATCTGATTTTTGTACCAAGTACAATTGCTCAACTCTTCACTTTAAAATTTTTGTTGTTGCTTGTTTTAACATTTTAGTATTGTTATCGTGGAATCTGCCAAGATGCCGATAGCTACCCAAATAGACCCAACTGTCAATCAGAAAGAAATTGCAGTGGACATGGGGTACGTAATATTTCCTTTATTTTTATGTATAATGTTTAAAATCCATGTCGGAACTTTTTCCAGGATAGTAATAAAGTTCAGAATTATTTGATGTGGAAATTTCTTTTAGAAACTTACAGTTAAATAAGGAAAGTAGATTCCATTACATATACGTATGCATATGATTTATGTGTTCAGATTATTACAGGCCTCATGGGTTAATAAACGTCAGACTTTGTACTAAAGGGCAGTATGCACATACTCCAGTATGAATTTTGGAAATGGGTTTATTGAAGATTACAAATGTATATTTATACATGCTTATATAAATTTTGCTTATAATTGAATGTATCTGTACTGATATGTTTAAACACACAGACTTAATATATTTATATTACACATATTATAATCTAATATTTTTGTGAGAGAAGACTTTCTTGCCCACTCAGATCTCTTTTGTCCTTTAATAGCTTCAATTTATTTCACATGTATGTCTCTCCCATACTATATTTGAAGCCTCATTTACCAATGGACTTTTAGATAATGTCCAATTTTTACTTAATTAATGGAAATAATTGTGTAATGGACATTGTTGTACATTCACCCTTGCACAATTATCTGGTTTCTTAAATTATTAGCAATGAGATCTAATGGGTCAAATTTATGCACCATTTAAATTTTTCAGAAATATTATGTTATTAAAAAATGTATACCAGTTTTTGCTCTCACCTGTCATGAATGAAAATGTGCATTTTCTCAACTTCTAGCCAGACTAGCTTCTCAGTTTTTAAAATCTCTTCTCACATGCTAAACCTATTGTTAATTTGCATTAGGTAAGAAATAAAGATACAGGTCTTAAGCATGTATGGATTCTCATATTTACCGTTGTGAAATCATCTACCAGGGTATAGAAATTTTGTAGATTTTTCCAAGTCTGCCTTTGGCTTTAACTTTGTGACTTGCGTCTCCTGCCATATTGTTGCTTCACATTTTATATAGCAATGTAGGAAAACATTGACCTCCCTGCATGATTTTTTATCAAAATTTTCTCCCAAATCACTTACATGTCCTATCATTAACAGTTTCCTTTCTGTTTCTTTCCTTTCTTACTTAGTTTAAATTGAATTTCTGCATGAATCTATTTCTAGATTCTCTCTTCTGCTTCTGACCATTCTGATTCATCCACCTGATCACATTAATAGATATTTTCTGGCCTTTCTATTTCTAGCAAGGTACATTTTGTTATCTGTGTTGGTTAAGCAAGCTTTCTCCTTTGTTTTTCCCCCCAATTTTTTGTAAAAATTGGCTCTTACCACAGGTATTTTTTAAAAATCTAGCACAATTCATAATACATGTCAACTCCCATTATTTTATAATTTCTAGCTTCATAATTTCTATGCCTTTGTAGAATAAGGCATTTTCATCGTATCAGAGTGTTATTTATTATTATTTAAAAATACAAGAGACAAAGAGGAAGTATCTATGACATTGAAAAAATATTGCAAAGACATTAATTATATTTTATTGTAAAAATTAATTTCCACATTAAAATAAAAACTATAGTGTATGAAGTGATCATTTTAAAATAACTTACATTGACTAACAGTCGCAAATAATGCATTTAATTTTTGCATTGTACCGAAAATGTTTATAATTTTTTGTTTGGTTTTGGTTTTAGGTTTGCAATAATTTGCTTAATTGTCACTGTGATGTTGGATATTCTCCTCCAATTTGTGAACCAGCACCATTATCACCAGGAGGAAGTTATGATGATGGGTTTTGGTATCCAGAGCGTTAGTATCTAGATCACTGTGCTTTAGCAGAGCTTTCAGTACTTATAGAAATAGTGCCCACTGACTATGTGGCTGTTGAGCACATGACATGTCGATAGTGCAACTAAAGAACTAAAATTTCTTACTTTATTTAATTTAAATTTAAGAAGCCGTTTGTGGCCAGTGGCAACTATATTTAACAGTACAGATCATTCTGTCAATCAGAATTTTGTATATGCTTTTAGTTCCAATCAAGAAGTGAACGTGCTATTAGGCTTACCTTTAATTTTAACTATGGTTCCCAAACATTTCTGTTTATACAGCAGAGTTTTATAGATAAATACAGTTAAATTACAGAATAGCTGTTAGTTTTATTATATACTCTGTCTATTCCAAGGATGTTAACTACCATGATGTACTAAATGTGTAATGTGTAGTTGCATCATTCAAATGACCATACTATTGAAAGGTAAAAGTAACAAAATCTATATCCATAGCATATGGATAGTAGATGGTATGAAACATTTTAAAATTTATTACATGAACATTCACAAATGTATTCATGTTCTTCATAGAATATTCATGTTTTCTAAATATTATAATATAAAAATATCATAAGAATATAATTCCATTAATGTCTTTCCATCATTTGTGCTTTTGTATTTATGCTTATATATTTATATAAACGTGACAGTACACTATTACATGTGCCTTAAATAGCCAATGGAAAGGTAAAGATTTTTTAATGTAAATATTTCCATCTACCCAACCATTTACTGTTTTCAAGGGCATTTCAACACTTCCGGCATGTTCAAATTTCCATGTGGGTTATTTTCTTTCTCACTGAAAAACTTCCTTTATATATATATAACACTTTCATATTTTATATAATACATATATTACATGTGTTATACCATGTATATATATGTACCTTGTGGTGACCAATTATTCTCAGCTTTTGTCTTTAAAATATTTTTATAAAAATGTCTCAAATTGTGAAGCATATTTTCACTGGAAGTAGAATTCTGCATTGAGAATTTTTACTTTCAGCAGCTCAAAGATGTAATTCAATTGTACCCTTAGTTTCATTTTAGGTCTTCATCTATTTTGAATTTATTTTTGGATATGGTGTCAGAAAGTGGTCCATTATCATTCTTATGCATGTTGCTGTCCAGTACTCCTGACACCATTTGTTGAAGAGACTGTCTTTTTTCCATTGGATATTCTTTCCCACTTTGTTAAAAATTAATTGACCATAGAGTTGTGGGTCCATTTCTGGATTCTCTATTCTTTTCCACTGATGTATGTATCTCTTTTTGTGCCAGTACCATACTGTCTTCGCTACAGCTTTGTAATATAACTTGAAGTCTGGAATTGTGATGCCTCCAGGTTTGCTTTTCTTTTTCAAGATTGCTTTGGTTATTTGGGGTCTTTTGGGGTTCCATACAAATTTTAGGATTGTTTGTTCTACCTCTGTGAAAAATCCTGTTGGTATTTTGATAGGGATTGCATTAAATGTGTAGATTGCCTTGGGTAGAATAGACATTTTAACAATAGTTGTTATTGCAATCCATGAGCATGGAATGCTTTTCCATTTGCGTCCTCTTCAATTTCTTTCATCAGTGTTCTATAGTTTTCAGAGTTAGGTCTCTCACCTCTTTGGTTAAGTTTATTCCTAGGTATGTTATTGTTTTTGGTGTGATTGTAAATGGGTCAGTTCCTTGATCTCTCTCTGATTCTTCACTATTGGTATATAGGAATGCTACAGATTTCTGTACATTGATTTTTTATCCTGCACTTTTGCTGAATTCGTGTATCAGTTTCAGCAATTTTTGGGTGGAGTCTTTTGAGTTTTCTACATAGAGTATCATGTTGTGTGCAAATAGTGAAAGTTTGACTTCTTCCTGGGCGATCTGAATGCCTTTTATTTCTTTTTGTTCTCTGATTGCGGAGTCTAAGACTTCTAGTATATTAAATAAGAATGATGAGAGTGGATATACCTGTCTTGTCCCTGACCATAGAGAAAAAGCTCTCAGCTTTTCCCCATTGCGGATAATATTAGCCATGTGTCTTTTGTCTTTGGCCTTTATGATGTTGAGATATGTTCCATCTATCCCCACTTTGTTGAGGGTTTTTATCAGGAATGGATGCTGTACTTTGTCAAAGCTTTTTCTGAATATATTGAGAGGACCATGTGGTTCTTATCCTTTCTTTTATTAGTGTGGCATTTCATGTTCATTGATTTGCAAATACTGAACCATCCCTGCAGCTCAGAAATAAATCCCACTTTATTGTGATGAATAATTAATTTAATGTACTTTTGAATTCGATTTGCTAGTACCTTCTTGAGAATTTTTGCATCCATGTTCATCAGGGATATTCTCCCTTTTAATGGAGTCTTTGGTTTTGGAGTCAAGGAAACGCTGGCCTTGTAGAATGAGTTTGAAAATACTCCTGCCATTTCTATTTTTTGGAATAGTTTGTGAATGATGGGTATTAATTCTTTCAATGTCTGGTAAAACTCCCCTGGAAGCCATCTGGCCCTGGACTTTGGTTTGTTGGAAGATTTTTGATTACTGATTCAATTTCTTTGCTGGCTAAGGGTCTGTTCAAATTTTTATTCCTGTTTTAGTTTTAGCATTTTGTATGTTTCTAGGAATTTATCCATTATTTCTTCTAAATTGACCAGTTTGTTGGCATATAATTTTTCATAATATTCTCCTTTAATTGTTTACATTTCTGTGGTGGTCATTGTGATCTCTCTTCTTTCATTCATGATTTTATTTATTTGGGTCCTTCCTCTTTTCTTTTTGATATGTCAGGGGAGGGGTTTATAAATTTTTATTAATTCTTTCAAAGAAACAACTCTTTAATCAATCTGTTCTACATTTTTTGTTCGTTTTATATCATTTATTTTCGTTCCAATCTTTATTTCCCTTTTGCTTCTGACTTTAGGCTTCATTTTCTGTTCTTTTCTAGCTCATTTAGGTGTAACATTAGGCTGTGTATGTGAAAATTTTCTTGCTTCTTGAGGTAGGCCTGTATTGCTATATACTTCCCTTTTTTTATGATATGTTATTCACCATAGAGTACATCATTAGTTTTTGATGTAGTGTTTCATGATTCATCGTTTGCATATAACACCCAGTGCTACATGCAATATTTGCCCTCCTTAATACCCTTCACCGGGCTAGCCCATCCCCACTCCCAAAACCTTCAGTTTGTTTCCCGGAATCCATAGTCTCTTGTGGTTCATTTCCCCCTCTCTTTACCCCTCCTTCATTTTTCCCTTCCTTCTTCTAACCATCTCCCCGCTATTCCTTATGTTTCACAAATGAATGAAACCATATGATAATTGTCTTTCTCTGCTTGGCTTATTTCACTTAGCATAATCTCCTCCAGTCCCATCCATATTGATGCAAATGTTGGGTAATCATTTTTTTCTGATGGCTGAGTAATATTCCATCGTATATAGGGACCACATCTTCTTTGCAAATGACACTACAGATAAAAGGCTGGTATCCAAGATCTACAAGAACTTCTCAAACTTAATACCCAAGAAACAAATAATCAAATCAGATAATGGGCAGAAGATATGAACAGGCACTTTTCCAATGAAGACATACAAATGGCTAACAGACACATGAAAAAATGTTCAATGATATTAGCCATCAGGGAAATTCAAATCAAAACCACATTGAGATACCACCTTACACCAGCTGTATACTTCCATCTTAGGACTGCTTTGGTTGCATCCCAAATGTTCTGGACTATGGTGTTTTCATTGTCATTTGCTTCTGTATGTTTTTTAAGTTCTACTTTAATTTCCTGGTTCACCCATTCATTCTTCAGTAGGATGTTCTTTAATCTCCATGTATTTGTGGTCTTACCCAATTTTTCTTGTGGTTGATTTCAAGTTTCATAGCGAGTAATCTGAAAATATGCGTGGTATGATCTCAGTCTTTTTGTACTTATTAAGGGCTGATTTCTGACACGGTATGTGATCTATTCTGGAGAATGTCCTGTGTACACTCGAAAAGAATGTGTATTCTGTTGCTTTAAGATGAAATACTCTGAATATATCTGTTAGGTCCATCTGATCCAGTGTGTCATTTAAAGCCATTGTTTTCTATATTGATTATCTGTTTAGATGATATGTTCTTTGGTGTATGTGTGGTGTTAAAATCCTCTATATTATTGTATCATTATCAATGAGCTCCTCTATGTTTTTTATTGTTTTATATATTTTGGTGCTCCCAAATTGGGGGATAAATATTTCCAATTTTTAGATCTTCTTGTTTCCCATATAGTGTCCCTCTTCATCTCTTGTTTAAGTCTTTGGTTTAAGATTTAGTTTTTCACAGGGGCGCCTGGGTGGTACAGTCGTTAAGCGTCCGCCTTTGGCTCAGGGCATGATCCCAGTGTTCTGGAATCGAGCCCCACATCAGGCTTCTCTGCTGGGAGGTTGCTTCTTACTCTCCCACTCCCCCTGCTTGTGTTCCCTCTCTCGCTGGCTGTCTCTTTCTGTCAGACAAATTAAATCTTTAAAAAAAAAAAGATCTAGTTTGTCTGATTTAAGTATGGGTACTTCAACTTTCCTTTCATGCGATTAGCATCACAGATGGTTCTCCATCCCCTCACTTTCAACCTGTAGGTGTCTTAGGTCTAAAATGAGTCTCTTGTAGGCAGCATATAGATAGGTCTTATTTTGTTATCCATTCCAATACCCTGTGTCTTTTGAGTGGAGCATATAGTCCATTTACATTCAGAGTGATTATTGATAGATATGAACTTAGTGCCATGGTATTACCTGTAAAGTCGTCTCTGAAGAATTTCTCTGTTCCTTTCTAGTCTTTGTTGGTATTGGTCTTTCTTTCCCACTCAAAGAGTCCCCTTTAATTTTCTTGCAGGGCTGGTTTTGTGGTCACAATCTCCTTTAGTTTTCATTTGTCTGGAAAACTCTTTATTTCTCCCTCTATTCTTAATGACCCTTGTTGAATAGAGTATTTTTGGCTTCACGTTTTTCCCATTCAGCACGTTGAGTATATCATGCCTCTTCTTTGCCTGCCAGTTTCTGTGGAGAGATCTGCAGCTAACCAGATTTGTCTTCCCTTGTAGGTCAAGGATTTCTTTTCCCTTGCTTCTTTCAGGACTCTTTCCTTATCTCAGTATTTTACAAATTTTTCTAAGATTTGTCTTGGTGTTGGCTGTCTTTTGTAGATTTTGATGTGAGTTCTCTGTGCCTCCTGGATTTGGATGTCTGTTTCTTTACCCAGATTAAGGAAATTTTCAGCTATGATCTTCTCAAATAAAACTTCTGCCCGTTTCCCTCCCTTTCTTCTTCTTCTGGGACTCCCATGATATGGATGTTATTAAGCTTTACAGAGGCACTGAGCTCACTAAGTCTACATTTGTGATCCAATCTTTTTCTTTCCCTCCTCTTTTTGCCTTCATTATTTTCCATAATTTTATCTTCTGTGTCATTTATTCATTCCTCTACTTTGTCCAACCTTGCGGTCATTACATCCACTTGCTTTTGAATCTTGGTAATAGCACTTTTTATTTTGACCTGGCCAGTTTTTAGGTCTTTTATCTCTATGGTAAGGGTCTCTCTGATTTCTTCTATGGTTTTCTCAACCCAGCTAGTATCTTATGTCTATTGTTTTAAATTCTGGTTCAGGCATATTACTTATATCTATTTTGATTAGATCCCTGGCCATGACCTTTTCTTGTTCTTTCTCTTGGTACGAATTCCTCAATTTTTGTCTATGGTTCTGTCTTTTGTGTGTTAGGAAAGCCTGTGTCTGATTGTATGTATTTCCTCTAGAGCTGAAGCTTCTTAGCACTTTGAGAGTACCCAAATAAATAAAATCATGAATGAGAAAAGAGAGATCAGAATGACCGCCACAGGAATTATGAGAATATTATGAAAAATTATATGCCAACAAACTGGGTAATCTAGAAGAAACAGTGGATAAATTCCTAGAAACATACAAACTACCAAAACTAAAACAGGAAAAAAGAAAATTTGAACAGACCCTTAGCCAGCAACGAAATTGAAGACCCGGTGCATCAGTAGACCCAGTGCATGTGTGTGTGGATGGTTGTGTTTGTCTTCTGCGGGACGGGCCCTCTACTGCTCAGGCTCTCAATTACACTTTATCTAGTAAAAAAGGCACCTGAAGAGCACAATGGGGCATGGCTTGGTGCATGCAACTCAAGCCTTCACTATGTGTGCTGTGCTGCTAGCTGAAGTCCCTCTGTGCTGATGGGAAGGATGAAAAATGTCATCTTCCTACTCTCTTCCCTGGAGAGGGGAGTTTGTGCCTGCTGTTGTTCAGGAAGCCCTCACAGAAGAGTGAACAATCTCCCCTCTTTGCCCCAGGCTTGCATCAGATCCCTGCCTTCACCCTGTCTGTGTCCCAGCCATCTGCCCAGTGCTCCTGTGTTTTATCTCAGGCACACAGCTGGGTTTCAAAGCTTCATATTTAAGGACATGGTGTGGCAGGACCCACGCTGATCCTCTGGGGGAAGGTTTCATCACACTGCAGCTGACACTGGTTTATCCCAGAAAAGCAGTCACATGACCATGCAGGTGCTTGGATTTTCTAGTAAAGTGTAGCAAAAAGTGAGCATCCAGGGGTTAGCTGCCCTTAGCTGGCATCTCTGCCCTTATGCTAATGAACAGGGCAGATCAATGGTGCCTGCCATCTTTCTTGTCCCCTGAGAGGCTGTGCTGCCACTCCCAAATGCACTCCAACTGTGTCTCCCAGATCAATTTCCTGGGTGTTTGGAATGATTTGATAATTATCTAGCTGAGTTCAAGGGAGGAGGCAAGCATAAAGTCCTCCAACTACTCTGCCATCTGAACTTCTCTCTTTATTTGATGTTTTTCTTGTGTCTTTCTTGCCCTTATTACTACAAACTCCTCTCTTAGAACAGTTTTTGCTATGTCCCAAAGTTTTGAACTGGTGTGTTTTCATATTCATTTGTTTCTATCTACTTTTTGATATCTTGTTTTATTTCTGGTTGACCCATTCATTGTTTAGTGACATGTTATTGAACCTCCGTGTATTTGTCATCTTTCCAGATGTTTTCTTGTGGTTGATTTCTAGTTTCATAGTGTTGTGGTCAGAAAAGATGCATAGTATGATTTTGATCTTTTTGAATTTGTTGAGACTCCTTTTGTAGCCTAACACGTGATCTATTCTGGAGGATGTCCCAGGTGCACTTGAATGTATATTCTGCTGTTTTAGGATATAATGTTCTAAACATATCTGTTAAGTCCATCTGGTCCCAGTTTGTCACTTAAAGTCATTGTTTTCTTGTTGATTTTCTGTTTGGATGATCTGTCCATTGCTGTAAGGGCGGTGCTAAATTCCCCTACTATTATTGTATCATTATCAAAGAATTCCTCTATGTTTATTATTAATTTTTTTATGTACTTGGGTGCTCCCACGTGGGCTCATAAATATTTACATTTGTTATATCTTCTTGTGGGAGTGTTCCCTTTATGGTGACATAGTGTCCTTCTTTGTCTCTTGACATAGTCTTTGTTTTAAAGTTTATTTTGTCCTATATGTTGTATTGCTACCATAGCTTTCTTTTCACATCCATTTGCATGTTCAATATTTGTCTATCCTCTCACTTTCAATCTGCAGGTGTCTTTAGGTCTGAAATGAATCTCTTGTAGGCAGCACACAGATGGATCTTTTTTTTCTTTATTCATTCTGTCACCTATATCTTTTGATTAGAGCATTTAGTCCATTTAAATTAAAAGTAATTATTGATAGGGGCGCCTGGGTGGCACAGTGGTTAAGCGTCTGCCTTCAGCTCAGGGCGTGATCCTAGCATTATGGGATCGAGCCCCACATTAGGCCCTCCACTATGAGCTTGCTTCTTCCTCTCCCACTCCCCCTGCTTGTGTTCCCTCTCTCGCTGGCTGTCTCTATCTCTCGCTGGCTGTCTCTATCTTTGTTGAATGAATGAATAAATAAATAAATCTTTAAAAAAAGTAATTATTGATAGATATTGGCATTTTATTACTTGTTTTGTCTATGTTTTTGAGGATTTTGTCTGATGATTTCTTGTCTTTCTGTCTTTCATGGTTTGCTGGTTACCTTTAGGTATATATTTGGATTTCTTTCTCTTTATTTTTTACCTATGTATTAATGGTTTTTGATGTCATTACCTTTAGGTTTGTATATAATATCTTCTGCATATAGCAATCTATATTATGTTCATGGTCATTTAAGTTTGAACCCATTCTTACTCCTCTCCTCCCCATATTTTAGGTATATGGTGTCATATTTTTACATTCTTTATTTTGTGAGTTCTTTGACCAAATTCTGTTAACAATTTATTTTATTTTAGAGAAAGAAAGAGAGAAGGGGAGCAGAAGAAGGAGAGAGAGAGAATCCCAAGGGGACTCTACACTGAGAGCAGAGCCTGACGTGGGGCTCGATCTTATGACTCTGAGATCATGACCTGAGCTAAAACCAAGAGTTGGATGCTTAACCAACTGAGCCACCCATGTGCCCCTCCTTGACTGTTTTTTTAATAGAAATGTTCATTTTTACTACTTTTTTGTTTCCTACCTTCATATTGTCATTTTTTGTCTTTTTTTTTTCCCCATCCAAAGAGCCCTTTCTAATACTTTTTGCAAGGCTTGTTTAGTGGTCATGAATTTCTTTAGTTTTTGTTTGGGAAACTCTTTCTCTCTCCTTCCATTCTGAATGATAGCTTTGCTGGATAGAGTATTCTTGGCTGTAGGTTTTTCATGTTCGGCACTTTGACTATATCATCCCACTCTTTTCTGGCTTGGAAAGCTTCTGCTGAAAGTACTGCTGAGAGCCTTATGGTATATCTTTGTATGTAGCTTTCTTCTGTTGCTTGTTCTGGCTAGTATTTTTTTATTCAGTATATTTTACCCCTTTAATTACAATATGCCTTGTTGTGGGTCTACTTTTGTTGATTTTGTTGGGGGTTTTCTATACCTCCTGGATCTGGATACCAGTTTTCTTTTCCAGATTGGAGAAGTTTTCAGCTATTATTTCTTCAAATAAATTCTCTGCCCATTTTTCTTTCTCTTCTTCTGGTACTCCTAGTCTGAATGTTATTAAATTTGATGAAGTCACAAATTCACTGAATTCTCAGTGTCTATTCCAGTTTTGTATAATTCTTTTTTTTTTAATTTTTTTTAACTTAATTAACTTCCATTACTGTCTTCTAGGTCATTAATTTGTTCCTTCACTTGTTCCAACCTGCTGTTCATTCCATCAACCATGTTTCTCATTTCATTTATTGAGCTTTTATCTCTGCTGGTACATCTTCTCTTTGTTAATGGTCTTGCTGATATCCTACACTCTTTTCTTAGGTCCAGTGAGTATCCTTAGATTGTTGTTTAAATTCTCCATCAGGCATGTTACTTTTATCTCCAGCCATGGCCTTGTCCTGTTATTTCATCTGACACAAATTCCTCTGTCCTCTCATGTTGTCTAAGTCTCTGTGCCTGTTTCTCTTTTAGGAATGTCAGCTAGGTCTCCTGTTCTTGCAGGTAAGGGCTTTATGAAGAAGAGGTCTTTTAATACCCGGCAATTTAGTGTCTCCTTGTTCTTCAGGGCCTGGCACATCTAGGAGTATCTCCAATGTGTGCTGCATGTGCTCTGCTGGCCACTTTTATCCTTTAGGTCAATCATCTGTAGAAGCTCTCTTTGCCTATTTTAGGCAGTGTTTGGTCCCTGGCCTGAATGTGGCAAATTTTAACTAGTTGTGCTCTGGTCTGCTTGTAAAATGAGACCTGTCATTGCCCCTAATGGAACTAAGGTCTTGTAAAACTCCTGGATAAGGAGAAGAGTAGTTGGCAGGGGTTTGGGCTGGTATTCTGGGGAAAGACGCCTATTGTGCTGGGACTGAGGCAAGCATGAATGGGAAGTGCATTTCTTCAGGAGCATAGGGAAGTGGAGCTTTGTATAAGCCAGTTAAGTAGCAAGTATTGGTGCTGGTACTGCAACTGGCCTTGTTTTTATGCTGAGGGATGGGGGAGGGAAAAGGCACTTGCCAGTTCCTTTGTTCCCAGAAAGGTCTATCTGTTAATGGTGCCTCTCTGGACCATGCTCAGAAATGAGCAACTAACCTTCCCACTGTGTGCCCCAGGCATTCTTCAGATCAAAGTTTCTTTTTTTATGTCTGTGGGCTGTTTGTCCTGCCTTCTCTCCAAGAGCAGACCCAATGCATCTGGACTCTCCCTGAGCTAAACATGCTGACCGTTAAAACTATAGGTTTTAAGCCTTGCTGGTTGCAAAAACTCATGAAATTCAGGCCCTTTCACTTTCCAAGCCAATTGCTATGGAGATTCACTCACCGTTCTCCTCATCCTTGTCTCCCCCATGCCCCCGCCAATGGCCATGATCCATTTCTCTCTGAAGTTGAATCTCCATACTTCCTGCCTTCTTCAATGTGACCTCTTCTCTACCTTTAGTCGTGGAGTTTGTTCTATCTGTCTTCAGATAGATATCTGGGATATTTAGGATGATTTGATAGTTATCTAGTTGAGTTTGTGTGATAATGGAAGCCTAGGGTTCTCCCACACTGCTGCCATCTCCTGCAATCTCAAAATTAAAAACTTCTGTGCTGGAAATGATACAGCAAGAAGTGAAATACCAACTACAAAATGGGAGAATGTATTTGCAAATCTTATATCTCATATAGGATTTGTATTCAGAATATATAAAGAACATAAATTCATAATAAAAAGATAGCCCAAATAAAATTGGAAAAGGCTTAAATAAACACATCTCCATAGAAGATATATAAATGGCCATAAGCCCATGAAAAGATGGTGAACATTCTAGGAAAATGAAAATCAAAACCACAATGAATACTACTTGACACTCATTAGAATCATCATAATAAAAAATATAGGCAACATGTGCTAGCATGTGAAGAAATCGAACTCACCTTGCTCTTTCTCCAGCACTGCTCCAACTCTGGTATTTCCTTCCACTCTCAACCCAGTAATCAGCTGTATAATTAGCTTTAGGCTTATATATATATTATATATATATATTATATATATATATAATATATAATATATATATCTGTCTCTATATATTATATATATAATATATTATGTACGTATTTGTCTCTCTCTCTATATATATAATCTCTTTGTCTATCCTCTATCTTATCTTTCTTGCCAAAAACTCCTGGGTGGCTCCTTCTTAACCCTTCTGCTGTCTCTAACCTATAGAGCATCTTTTTGTCAGTGCCACACCCTGTAGAGTCTAACCTTTTCAACTGTTGTGAATTCTTTCCTCTGCCTCCTTGGCTCAGTGGAAATGCTGTAGTTTGCCCTCAACTCCAATTCTCTGAGCTGAGATGAGCAAATTGTCTATAGGTAGAATTGGATTTTCATAAAATCAGTGTCATGTTTTCCTTCCTTCAGATAAAGTTTTGCATTTCCTATTGACTTCCAGAAATCATTTCCTTTGTGTGTTTTGTCCTATTTTATCATTTTATTATACAGGATTAGCTTGGCACCATTTAATGAAAACATTTTATCTTGACCAAAGTGGAAGCCTTTTTTTTCTTCCTTAGAAAAATGGATATTGCCCATTTAATCCAGTAACGATTAGTCCAATTTCTTAAATCAGCCTCTGGAGTAATTATGAACATAAGGAAGCTCCACTTTCAATGTGATATAATTTTCAGGTGAGTTGAATTGATGGAGAGTTGATCTTCTCTTATGGATGAGGCAAGGAAGAATTTTAAAAGTATTGAGTTCTACCGTAGGTTAAGCCTGCTACATATTTGCTTAATTTCAATATTTTTGCATATATTCGCCAATTTTCTATAATTCATAAAACATCGTGAGTCACTTTTTTTGGATAAACCACTTCTTATAATTGGATTGTGCCTGCATTTAAAGTTAATGAATTTTTGTTTTTGGGGGGCATTAAATTCATTTGTATTTAATATCCTCATAGTTGTTTTGGTGGTAATTCTGATTCTTTAATTTAGTTCATCGTATTTTAGTCATCTGGCTTATTTCTTTTGACTAATGGAATTGAGATTTCATTCATTTTCCCAATTTCCCATAATGCCTTCAAAACACTTAGGGGAATATCTATTTTCTAATTAGTATACTCGAAATTAGAACAATATCACCTTACTCAGGTACTATGGAAATTTAACCTAATTTATTATTATTGTTTTTGAAGAGTGAAATAGACAAAGGGGATTAAAGTACACTTGAGCATTAACGTATAAAATTGTTGAATTGTTATACACTTGAAAGTAACGTAGCACTGTAGATATACTTAGATAAAAAGGAAATCAAAATAAAATTTAAAAAGAATAAAAAATTTTAAAAATAAAAGTGCCAGTTATGCAAAAACTTTGTCATTTTTAATAATTTTTTCTTTTTACTCTACTTTTAAAATTTAAATTCAATTAATTAGCATATAGTGTATTATTAATTTCAGAGGTGAGTTCAGTGATTCATCAGTTATGTATAACACTCAGTGCTTATTATATCATGTGCCCTCTATAATGCCTATCGCTCTATTACCCCATCCCCTCCACCTCCAACCCTCCAAGCAACCCTCAGTTTGTTTCCTATGGTTAAGGGTCTTTTATGGTTTGTCTCCCTCTCTGATTACGTCTTGTTTTTTTTTCCTTTCTTCTTCTATGCTTCTCTCTTTTGTTTCATAAATTCCACATATGAGGGAAACATATGATAATTGCCTTTCTCTGATTGGCTTCTTTTGCCTACCATCATAACCTATAGTTCTATAGTTCCATCCATGTTTTTGCAATTGGCAAGATTTCATTTTTTTGATGGCTGAGTAATATTCCATGATATCATATATCATACATCATAGCTTCTGTATCCATTTATCTGTAGATGGACATCTGGGCTCTTTCCATAGTTTGGCTATTGTGGACACTGTGGCTATAAACATTGGGGTTCAGGTACTCCTTCGAATCACTACATTTGTATCTTTGGGGTATATACCTAGTAGTGCAATTGCTGGGTCGCAGGGTAGCTATATTTTCACCTTTTTGAGGGTCATCCATACTGTTTTCAAGAGTGGCTACACCACCATGCATTCCCACCAGCAGTGTAAGGGGGTTCCACATTCTACCCCTCCTCATCAATATTTGATATTTCCTGGCTTGTTAATTTAAGCCGTTCAGACTGCCATGAGATGATATCTCGCTGTGATTTTGATTTGTATTTCCCTGATGTCGAGTGATGTTGAACATTATTTCATGTGTATGTTGGCCACTTGTGTGTCTTCGTTGGAGAAATGTCTGTTCATGTCTTCTGCCCATTTCTTGACTGGATTATTTGCTTTTGGGGTATTGAGTTTGACAAGTTCTTGATAGATTTTGGATGCTAGCCATTTATCTGATAAAATATTACAAAATTCTTCTCCCATTCTGTAGGTTTTGCTGAATGTTTCCTATGCTGTGCAAAAGCTTTTTATCTCGTCAAAGTCCCAATGGCTCATTTTTGCCTTTGTTTCCCTTGCCTTTGGAGTCATGTCTACCCAGATGTTGCTGTAGCCAAGGTCAAAGAGATTGCTGCCTGTGTTCTCTTCTAGGATTTTGATGGATTACTGTCTCACATTTACATCTTTCATCCATGTTGAGTCTATTATTCTGTATGGTGTAAGGAAATGGTCCAGTTTCATTCTTCTGCATGTGGCCTTCCAATTTTCCCAACACCATTTATTGCAGACTGTCTTTTTTCCATTGGATAGTCTTTCCAGCTTTGTCAAACATTAGTTGAGCATAGAGTTGAAGGTCCATTTCTGGGTTCTATCTTCTGTTCCATTGATCTATGTGTCTGTTTTTGTGCCAGTACCATACCATCTTGATGATTACAGCTTTGTAACATAGCTTGAAATCTGGAATTGTGATGCCACCAAATTTGGCTTTCTTTTTCAACTTTCTTTTGGCTATTTGGGGTCTTTTCTGTTTCCATACAAATTTTAAGATTATTTGTTCCCTCTCTGAGAAAAATGTTAATGGTATTCTGATAAGGATTGCACTGAATGTGTTGATTGCACATTTCAACAATTATTTGTTTTACCAATCCATGAGCATGAAATATTTTTCCATTTCTTTTGTCTTCCTCAATTTCTTTCATGAGTGTTCTAAAGTTTTCTGAGTACAGATCCTTTGCCTCCTTGGTTAGGTTTATTCCTAGGTATCTTATGGTTTTCAGTGCAATTGTAAACGGGATCTAGTCCTTAACTTCTCTTTCTTCTGTCTTATTGTTTGTGTATAGAAATGCAACTAATTTCGGTGCATCAATTTTATATCTTGCCACTTTGCCAAATTCCTGTATGAGTTCTAACAATTTTCAGTTGGAGCCTTTTGGTTTTTTCACACAGAATATCATTTCATCTGTGAAGACTGAGTGTTTGATTTCTTCTTTGCTTATTTGATACCTTTTATTTCTTTTTGCTGTCTGCTGATGCTAGCATTTCTATTACTATGCTGAACAACAGTGGTAAGAGTGGACATCCCTTTCCTGACCTTAGGGTAAAAGCTCTCAGTCTTCCCTGTGAGAATGTTATTTGCCAAGTGCTTTTCAAATATGGCTTTTATGATATATTCCTTCTCCACCTACATTGTGCAGACTTTTAATCAAGAATGGATGCTGTAATTTGTCAAATGCTTTTTCTGCATTTATTGAGAGGATCATATAGTTCTTGTCCTTTCTTTTATTAATGTAGAGTGTCATGTTGATTGATTTGCAGCTGTTGGACCACCCTTGAAGCCCAGGAATGAATCCCACTTGGTCATGGAGAATAACCCTTTTAATGTACTGTTGGATCTTACTGGCTAGTATTTTGATGAAAATTTTTGCATCCATATTCATTAACAATATTGATCTGTAATTTTCCTTTTTGGTGGGGCTTTTGTCTGTTTTTTTGATCAAGGTAATGTTGGCCTCATAGAAAGAGTTTAGAAGCTTTTCTTCCTTTTCTATATTTTGAAACAGCTTAACAGGGATAGGTGTTATGTGTTTTTTGATTGATTGGTAGAATTCTTTGGGGAGGCCATCAGGCCCTGGACTCTTGTTTTTGGGGAGGTTTTTGATCACTGCTTCAATATCTTCATAATTAATCGGTCTGTTTAGATAATCAGTTTCTTCCTGTTTCAGGCATGGTAGTTTATAGGTTTCCAGGAAGGCATCCATTTCTTCCAAGTTGTTTAATTTATTAGCATAAAGCTGTTGGTAAAAGTTTCTAATGATCCTTCCTATTTCATTGGTGTTGGTTGTGACCTCTCCCTTTTCATTCATAATTTTATTAATTTGGGTCCTTTCTCTGTTTTTTTTTGAATAAGTCATTCCACTGGCTTATCAATCTTATTTATTCTTTCAAAGAACCACCTTCTAGTTTTATTGATCTGCTCTACCGTGCTCCTGGTTTCCAATTCATTGTTCTCTGCTCTAATCTTGATCAACTGCCTTCTCGTGCGTGGGTTAGGCCTGTTCTTCTGTTCCAGCTCCACCTTCTTAAGGTGAGAATATAAAAACTTCATTTTAGCTTTTCCTGTTCTTTTGTATGAGGCTTGGATGGCCATGTATTTTCCCCTTAAGACTGCCTTTGCAGTGTCCCATAGGTTTTGGACTGATGTGTTTTCATTCTCTTTGGTTTCCATAAATTGCTTAAGCTCATCTTTAATTCCCTGGTTTACCCAATCATTCTTATGCAGGATGGTTCTTAGTTTCCAAGTGTTTAAGTTTCTTCCAAATTTTTCCTTGTGATTGAATTCCAGTTTCAAAGCATTGTGGTCTGAGAATATGCAGGGAATAATGTCCTCCTTTTGGTATTGGTGGAGACCTGTTTTGTGACCCAGTATATGGTCTATTCTGGAGAATGTTCCATGTGCATTCAAAAAGAATTATTGTTTTTTTATGGTGTGTAGTGTTTGTTCTGTATATATCTATGAGGTCCATCCGGTCCAGTATGTGATTCAAAGCTCTTGTTTCTTTGTTGATTTTCTGCTTAGGTGATCTTTCCATTGCTGAGAGTGAGTGTTGAGTTCCCCTACTATTAATATATTATTATCCATATATCTTTTTATTCTGGTATAGGGTTGGCTTGTGTATCTAGCTGTTCCCCTGTTAGGGGCATAGATATTTATAATTGTCTTATCCACTTGTTGGATACATCCTTTAAGAATAATATGCTGTCCTTTTTTTATCTCTAACTACCGTCTTTAGCTTAAAACCTAATCTGTCTGATATGAGAATCACCACCCCAGGTTTCTTTTGAGTTCCGTTGGCATGAAAAATGGTTCTCCATCCCTTCACTTTCAGTCTGGATGTATCTTTAGGTTCAAAATGAATTTCTTGTAGACAGCATATGGATAGGTCATTTCTTTTTATCCAATCTGCAACCCTGTGGTGTTTTATAGGAGCATTTAGGCCATTCACATTGAGAGTGATTATTGAGAGATACGATTTTAATGATGTCATGTTGCCTGTGAAGTCTTTGTTTCCATAAATTGTAAATCTCTGTTGGGTATCACTCTTGAGGTCTTTTTACTTTTATAGAACCCCCCCTCCTTAATATTTCTTGTAGGGCTGGCTTGGTGGTCACATATTCTTTCAGTTTCTGCCAGTCTTGGAATGTCCTTGTCTCTCTATGCATTCTGAATGACTGCCTTGCTGTATAAAGGATCCTTGGCTGTATGTTCTTCTCACTTAGTTCTCTGAATATGCCTTGCCAGTTTTCTTCTGGCTTGCCAGGTCTCTGTAGACAGGTATGATGTTTTTCTGATGTTCTTCCCTGTGTAGGTGAGGATTCTTTTCCCCCTGGCCACTTTCAAGATTTTTTCCTTCATCTAAGATTTGCGAATTGTACTATTATGTGCCATGGTGTTGGTCTGTTCTCACTGATCTTGAGAGGGGTCCTCTCTGCCTCTTGGACATGAATGCTTGTTTCCTTTGCCAGATCAGGGAAGTTCTCAGCTACAATTTCTTCAAATATCTCTTTAGGTCTCTCTCGTTTTCCACTCTTAGGGGATGCTGATGATTCTGACATTTAAACGTTTCATTGAGCTAGTGATCTCCTGTACTCTATATTCTTAAGATTGGATTTTATTGAGTCAAGTTCCCATTTTTTCATTCTTTTCTTTCATCCCATCTTCCAGTTCAGTAATTCATTTTACTGCCTCTTTTACCTTGGCCCTCAGAGCATACAGTTTAGACTGCATTTGATCCATAGCATTTTTAATTTCTGCCAGATTCATTCTCATTTCCACCCTTAGAGATTCTGTAGTCTCATTAATATTTTCGCTAGTATTTTTTTTCAAGCCTACACATCATCTTGACCATTGTTACTCTGAACTCCATTTCTGACTATTTGGTTATATCCATATCCAATAGTTCTGTGGCAGAGGCTGCAGTCTCTGTTTCTTTTCTTTGTTGGGAGGGATTCCTCCTCCTTGTCATTCTGATGAGGAGAGGTGGCAAGGATGCATAGAGCCCAAATTATTGACCAGGATCCAAGCAATATGCACTTGTTTTATTAGGGACCTTAGCAATGTGTGCTTCTTGATTTTTCAGCCTGTCTTCTGGGAAAGGAGCCTGCCACACTGATACTCAGGCAACCCTGTTTGGGTAGAGTTGCCCCATCCCCTGCAAAAGGAGGTGGTGATGGGTACATTGAGAACCAGTATTTTCAGGCTTTTGTTCTCTGGCAGCTTTCCCTGGTGGTTTTCTGTGACTCCTCTGAGACTCAGAGCTGCAGTAGCTGTATCCAAGCCACTGTCTCAGAGCAGAGAGATCACAGTCTCGCAGTCTGCTCTCCACTGAGCTCTCCTGGCCACTTTAGCATTGTTTCTGTTGGTGCTGCTAAAAACCCCACAGTATCCTGGATTGTGTACCCCACAGCCACTCTCCCAAACCTCACTCCCAGGGCTGGCCCGTCTCTGTCCTTTATGCTTCTAACACCTACAGCCACCCCCAGTTCCCACGCGCGCCACTGAGATCCCTGTTTCAGTGTGGTTCACGCGTGCTCTGGATCCCCGGTTTTCAGTCTGGTCACGCACGCGCTCCCGAGCTTCTGGTCTCAGTTGGCTTTCTCACGAGCTACCAGTCCATGAATCCTGCCCACTCCCCAGTGCAGGAGACTACTGCTTCCTGGCCCCTGAACATGGCAGCTCCCTCCCCCTTCCGTTTATCTTCCAATATCTGTGCACAGATTCACTGCTCCCCACTTCATACCTCAATACTCAGCACTGGAGATATTGGTTTGTAGAGATCCAAATGTATCTACCTATGTCTCTGGCTGATTTTGTGGGTGTTCAGGATGATCTGGTAGATATCCAGCTCAATTCAGGGGACCAGCTGAAAAAAGATCCCCTACTCCTTAGACATCTTTTTTCTTCCCCAACTCTTCCATTTTGGATAAATTTAAAATGTACTTTCATGTTTTCAGCTAAAGGTGAAAGCTTACTTAGAAAACGATATGCTGCTCCTCAAAGAAATGGCCTCTTGATCAGTTTCTACATTTTTCTACCCATCCTTATTTTAACTGCCATCGTCATTTTTAAATGGGATAAAATAAGATTTTGGAACAGAGAGGGAACAGTAAGTGGAGAGTAAGTAAATTAATTAATTGTAAAATTAATTTTAAAATCCAACTGAGGAAGAAGTAAAATGTAACTCAGAATATTGTAAACAGGACTTAAAAGTGTTGTGTTTGGATATTGGGTGAATTGGGTTAATAAGTAGAAATATTGAGTCTTGATATACACTAATTTTTTTTCAGATTTCATGTAGAAGTTATCTTTCTTGTTCTTATAAGTCCAGAAATAACTGAAATTGCTCAGTAAGTTCACAGTGCTTTTCAAATTGAAAGCCATTCTGGGTGCTATTGCATCAGCAGGCTCTGTCTACCACCTAAGCAACCTCATTTATTTATTTATTTATTTTCGCATTGACATTCAGTTGTACCAAGGTGATTAATAGAGATATGGAAACAAATTTTGTGAATTGAATATGTAGAAGGTGAGAAAAAGGAGAATACAGATAGGACAATGCCCATTTTACACTTAATGTTGTTTTATGTTTCTAAAATTAGAATTAAAGTAGTTGAAATGAGCATCACAAAAATTCTACTTAATATCTGTCTCCATAAGTAGTTATGAAATTTTATTTTCTTGTGATGAGGACTTTTAAAATCTATTGTCTTAGTAAGTTTCAAATATGCAGTACTTTAGTATTAATTATAGTCACCATGCTATACATTATATACTCATTACTTAATTGTTTTGTTAACTGGAAGGTTGTACCTTTGATCTCCTTCATTCATTTCACTCACCCTACAACCCCACCTTTGATAACCATCAACTTATTCTCTGTATCTATGAGCTTATTTTTTGTTTTCAAAAAAATTTAGAGGGGCTCCTGGGTGGCTTAGTTGGTTGAGGATCTGCCTTCTGCTCAGATCATGATCCCAGGGTCCTGGGATCGAGCCCCACATTGGCAGGGAGCCTGCTTCTCCCTCTGCCTGCCACTCCCCCTGCTTGTGTTCTCCCTATCTGTCAAATGAATAAATAAAATCTTTAAAAAATTTAGATCCCACACATAAGTGAGATCATATGGTAGTTGTCTTCCTTTATCTAACTCATTTCACTTATATACAGTTTTTTTTTTTACCATATCACCATACAAGTCACAAATTTGCTCAGTCAGGGATATTTAGGGAAAAGGGAATGTGGAAGAAAGAATAAATAAAGGGGTCTCATTTTCTATGCTGAAGGAAAATGTCTCTGTTTCCCACTTGCAGAAATAAAGATAATGTAATGAAATAAAGCTTCCATCAAAAAAACTCTCAAGAACATGGGCTTATGAGGAACGTAGCTCAACATAAAAAAGAGCATATCTGAAAAACCCATAGCTAACATCATATGCAAAGATGAAACATTGAAAACTCTTCCTCGAGGATCAGGAACAAGACAAGGATGTCTACTCTTGCCACTGTTTTCAACATAGTACTGAAAGTCAGCCATAGGAATTAGGAAACAGAAAGATATAAAAAAAATCCAGGTTGATAAGGAAGAAATAAAACTGTCACTATTTGCAGATGACAGGATAGTCTGCATAGAAAAACTTACAGAAAAAACTATCAGAACTAATAAATGAATTCAGCAATGCTGAAATTTACAAAATTAATACACAGAAATCAGTTGTGGTTCTATACACTCCTAATGAAGTATCAGAGAAGTTAAGAAAACAATTCCATATACGATTGGAACAAAAAGAATAAAATACCTAGGAATAAACTTAACCAAGGAAGCAAGAGACCTTTACTCAGAAAACGATAAGACATTGATGAAAGAAATTGAAGATGACACAACTGGAAAGATACTTCATGCTCAGGGATTGGAAGAATTAATATTGTTAATATTAATTATATTGTTAGTATCCATACTACCTAAAACTATCTACAGATTAAATATAATCTCCCTCAAACTACCAGTGGCATTTTTTTTGCAGAACTAGAACAAATAATCCTAAAGTTTTTTTAGAACCACAAAAGACCCCAAAGAGTCAAAGGAATCTTGAAAAAGAAGAACAAAGCTAGAGGTATCACGATCCCAGATTTCAAGACATAACTACAAAGCTGTAGTAATCAAAACAGTATGGTCCTGGCACCAAAATAGACACATCAATCAATGGAAGAGACCCAGAAATGGACCCAAAACTATATGTTCAATTAATTTGTGATGAAGGAGGCAAGAATATGCAATGAGAAAAAGAGAGTCGCTTCAACAAATGATGCTGGGGAAACTGGACAGCTACATGCAAATTAAAATAAAATAAAATAATAAAATAAAATAAAATAAAATAAAATAACCACTTCTTTACACCATACACAAAAATAAACTCAAAATGGATGAAAGATCTCTGTGAGACCTGAAACAATAAAAATCCTACAAGAAAACACAGGCAGTAATTTCTTTGACATTGGTGGTAGAAACATTTTTCAAGATATGTCTCCTCAGACAAAAGAGATAAAAGCAAAAATAAAATATTGGGACTACGCCAAAATAAACTTACGTGCAGTGAAGTAAGCCATGAAGAAAACAAAAAGGGAATCTACTGCGTGTGAGAAGAGATTCACAAATGATATGTTAGATAAGGGGTTAATATCTAAAGTAAAGAATTTGAACATTTCCACACCAAAAACCCCGCAAATAATCTGATTTAAATTTGGGCAAGGGACCTGAATAGACATTTTTCCAAAGAAGATATACAAATACCAAACAGACACATGAAAAGATGCTCAACATCACTAATCATTAGGGAAATGCAACTCAAAACCACAGTGAGATATGAACGTACACCTGTCATAATGGCTAGAATCCAAAAACTGAGAAATAAAAAGTGTTGGCAAAGATGTGAAGGAAAACGAAACAAAACAAAAATCTTGTGCACTGTTGGTGGGAATGTAAATTGGAGTAGCTACTGTGCAAAACAGTATGGAGGTTTCTCAAAAATTTAAAAAATACCTGGAGAGTATTATGCTAAATGAAATAAGTCAGACTGAGACAGACAAATACCATATGATTCCACTTATGAATGGAAAAAATAATGAATAAACAAACAGAAAGCAGAATCAGATCTATAAATACAGAGAACAAATTGCTGGTTGTCAGAGGGGAGTGAGGTGGAGGGTTGGGTAAAATGGGTGAAAAGGAGAGGAAAATATAGGCTTCTAGTAATGGAATGAAGAAGACGAGGCAATAAAAGGTACATCATAGAGAATACAGTCAATGGCACTGTAATAGTGCTAAAATTGGACACGTGGTAGGTAAACTTGTGGTGAATATAGCATAATGCATAAACTTGTCAGATAATTAAGTTGCACTCAAAACAGAAAAAATAAAATTACAATGTTTTCTAACCCTAAAGTAATGTCATTTCTTTTTTACAGATCTGTATCAGAAGACGTCAGTAGTAACAGCAACCAGTCATCAAGTTAAAGGTAAATTGAGGAATCAAATTAGTGAAAATGGTATAATTCATAAAATAAGTTAAAAATTTTAATAACACTTTAGTGTAAAAATGCTATTATTCCATATTCCATCATCTTGATTCCTATTTATCAGTATTGTATACTAAGACAAAGAATGGAAGAATTAGAAAATTTTGTTTTACATTAATTTGCAAATATTTAGTGTTAGCTAATATTTTTTGTATGAGTAGTTTGTTATTTTATTTTATTTTATTATTTTATTTTATTTTATTTTATTTTTATTATATTATGTTAGTCACCATACCGTACATCCCTGGTTTTTGATGTAAAGTTCGACGATTCAATAGTTGCTTATAACACCCAGTGCACCATACAATACGTGCCCTCCTTACTACCCATTACCAGCCTATCCCATTCCCCCAACCCCTCCCCTCTGAAGCGCTCAGTTTTTTTCTCAGAGACCATAGTCTCTCATGCTTCATTCCCCCTTCTGATTACCCCCCCTTTTTTTATCCCTTTCTTCCCCTACCGATCTTCCCAGTTATGTTCCATAGATGAGAGAAATCATATGATAATTGTCTTTCTCTGCTTGACTTATTTCACTTAGCATTATCTCCTCCAATGCCGTCCATGTTGCAGCAAATGTTGAGAAATCATTCTTTTTGATAGCTGAGTAATATTCCATCGTATATATGGACCACAACTTCTTAATCCAGTCATCTGTTGAGAGGCATCTAAGTTCCTTCCACGATATAGCTATTGTGGACAATGATGCTGTGAACATTGGCATGCATATGGCCCTTCTCTTCACTACATCTATATCTTTGGGGTAAATACCGAGTAGTGCAATTGCTGGGTCATAGGGTAGCTCAATTTTTAACTTTTTAAGGGACCTCCACACTGCCAACTTGCATTCCCACCAACAATGTAGGAGGGATCCCCTTTCTCCACATCCTCTCCAGCAATTGCTGTTTCTTGCCTTAACAATGTTTGCCATTCTAACTGGCATAAGGTGGCATCTCAAAGTGGTTTTGATTTGAATTTCCCTGATGGCTAATGATTTTGAACATTTTTTCATGTGTCTGTTAGTCATTTGTATGTCATCATTGGAAAAGTGTCTGTTCATATCTTCTGCCCATTTTATGATTTGTTTATTTGTTTCTCATGTATTGAGTTTGAGAAGTTCTTTGTAGATCTTGGATACCAGTCTTTTATCTGTAGTGTCGTTTGCAAATATCTTCTCCCATTCTGTGGGCTGCCTCTTAGTTTTCTTGACTGTTTCCTTGGCTGTGCAGAAGATTTTGATTTGATGAAGTCCCACAAGTTCATTTTATCTTCTGTATCTCTTGCCTTTGGAGATGTGTCATGAAAAATATTAGCCAGAGATTTATTAACCAAGATTTTATGATAAGAAATGACTTTAAAGAGATTCTAAATATGTTCCTAAAGTATTTATGAACAATCATGCATCCTGCTTCCACAGTTAATTTCTAATTTGGTAGATTTACACAGATTAAGTCACAACACTTAATTTCTTCCTCTAAGCTTCCATGGTTATGGTTATCCTTATTTTTGAAATGAGGAAACAGACATAAAAAACTTAATTATCTGTGTATACAAAATTCTAGTAAATCTTGTAGCCGGAATTACATTTAAAACAACCACATTCCAGGGTTTAACTCTTTTTCTGTTGTTGTTTTGTTTTTCTTTCTTTTTATTTAAATTCAATTCGTCCACATATAGTACATCATTAGTTTCAGTTGTAGTGTTCAATGATTCATCAGTTGCACACAACCCCAGTGCTCATCACATCATGTGCCCTCTTTAATTTAGCCCATCACCCAGTTACCCCATTTCCCCACCCACCTCCCCTCCAGCAACCCTCCATTTGTTTCCTATAGTTAAGAGTCTTTCATGGTTTGTCTTCCTCTCTGATTTTTCCCAGTCTTCCTTCCCTTCCCCTATGATACTCTGTGCTCTTTCTTATATTCCACATATGAGTGAAACCTTATGATAATTGTCTTTCTCTGATTGAGCTATTTCACTTAGCATAATCAAATTCTCATCTGTAAAAATTCTGTGCTATATCTTCTTCTTCCTCCTGGTTTCTAAATTCCTGCACTTACTCCTGACCCCCAAAACTTTCTACACTGGCTCCCTCAATTCTCTCTCCTCTACACCTGTTATTTCTTTTTTTTTTAAATTTTTAATTATGTTATATTAGTCACCATGCACTATATCATTAGTTCTTGATGTAGTGTTCCATGATTCATTGTTTGCCTATACCTCCCAGTGCTCCATGCAATACGTGCCCTCCTTAATACCCATCACCAGCCTATCCCAATCCCGCACCCCCTCCCCTCTGAAACCCTTAGTTTGTTTCCCAGAGTCCATAGTCTCTCATGGTTCATTCCCCCTTCTGTTTATCTCC
Organism: Ailuropoda melanoleuca; assembly: GCF_002007445.2. Lineage (NCBI taxonomy): Eukaryota > Metazoa > Chordata > Mammalia > Carnivora > Ursidae > Ailuropoda > Ailuropoda melanoleuca. The sequence goes on from NW_023233070.1 coordinate 102,395, forward strand.
CCCTTCATTCTTCCCTTCCTTCTCCTACCAATCCCCCTGCTATTCCTTATGTTCCATAAATGAGTGAAACTATATGATAATTGTCTTTCTCTGCTTGGCTTATTTCACTTAGCATAATCTCCTCCAGTCCTATCCATGTTGCTGCAAATGTTGGATAATTGTTCTTTCTGATGGCTGAGTAATATTTCATTTTATCTATGGACCACATCTTCTTTATCCAGTCATCTGTTGAAGGGCATCTCGGCTTTTTCCATAGTTTGGCTATTGTGGACAATGCTGCTATGAACATTCTGGTGCATATGGCCCTTCTCTTCACTACGTCTGTAACTTTGGGGTAAAATCCCAGTAGTGCAATTGCTGTGTCATAGGGAAGCTCTATTTTAACTTTTTGACCTCCACACTGTTTCCAGAGTGGCTGTACCAGCTTGCATTCCCACCAACAGTGTAAGAGGTTCTTCTTTCTCTACATCCTCTCCAACATCTGTTGTTTCTTTCTTGTCCATTTTTGCCATTCTAACTGGTGTAAGGTGGCATCTCAAAGTGGTTTTGATTTGAATTTCCCTGATGGCTAATGATTTTGAACTTTTTTTCATATGTCTATTAGCCATTTGTACGTCTTCATTGGAAAAGTGTCTGTTCCTATCTTCTGCCCATGTTTTGATTTGATTATTTGTTTCTCATGTATTGAGTTTGAGAAGTTCTTTGTAGATCTTGGATACCAGTCTTTCATCTGAAGTTTCATTTGTGAATATCTTCTCCCATTCTTGGGTTGCCTTTGTTTTGAGGACTGATTCCTTTACTGTGCAGAAACTTTTTATCTTGATGAAGTACCAAAAGTTCATTTTTTCTTTTGTTTCTCTTGCCTTTGTTTTTTTATGTGTTTCAATAACACTTTATTTATAAACACTGAAATTTGAATTTCACATAATTTTTACTTTTGTCAATGATTTAAAAATATAAATACCATTCTTAGATTGTGGGCCATACAAAAATAAGTGGCATGCTGGATTTGGCCTGTGAGTTGAAATTTGTTGATAGCTGGATTAGATTATGGCAGAAAGCCAGAAAATTGGCATAGACAACTAAGGCAAAACCATGAAAGTATCCTGCCGACCCTATCAAATGAAAGCAGACTGCCCCTGGTTATCCTTCCACATAAAGGATATACAGAGATGGGAGTATGACATGTCAGTGCTGCGTACTAGATGGCAAGGGTTGTATTGATTCACTCCATTAAAGAGGCCAAGTCTGAAGCAATAGGTTCAATTGAAGTCACCATCTAATTAATGTTATGACAATCCATGGTCATTCTCTAAGATACTAATTTTTTTATAATAATTTTTTTATTATGTTATGTTAGTCACCATACAGTATATCCTTACTTTTTGATGTAATTTTCCATGATTCATTATTTGCGTATAACACCCAGTGCACCTTGCCTTTGGAGACATGTCATGAAAGAAGTTGCTGTGGCCTACGTTGAAGAGTTTACAGCCTATGTTCTCCTCTATGATTTTGATGGATTCCTGTCTCACGTCAAGGTCTTTCATCCATTTGGAGCTTATCTTTGTGTATGGTGTGAGAGAGTGGTCAAGTTTCATTCTTTTTCATATAGCTGTCCAATTTTCTCAGCACCATTTATTGAAGAGACTGTCTTTTTTCCACTGGATGTTTTTTCCTGCTTTGTCAAAGATTAGTTGCCCAAAGAGCCGAGGGTCCTTTTCTGGGTTCTCTATTCTGTTCCATTGGTCTATGTGTCTGTTTTTGTGCCAGTACCATGCTGTCTTTGTGATCACAGCTTTGTAGTATAGCTTGAAATTAGGCAACATGATGCCCCCACTTTTGTTTTTCTTTTTCAACATGTCCTTGGCAATTTTTGTTTTTTTTTCTGGTTCCACACAGATTTCAGGATGGTTTGTTTTAGCTCTTTGAAAGATGTTATTGGCATTTTGATCGGGATGGCATTGAAAGTGTAGATGGCTCTGGGTAGCATAGATATTTTAACTATGTTTATTCTTCTGATCCATGAGTATGGAATGCTTTTCCATCTTTTTGTATCTTCTTCAATGTCTTTCATCAGTGTTCTGTAGTTTCTAGAGTGTAGATCCTTTACCTCTCTGGGGAAGTTTATTCCGAGATACCTTATGATTTTTGGTGCTATGGTAGATGGAATTGATACCCTTATTTCTCCTTCTTCAGTCTCGTTGTTCATGTATAAAAATGCAATTGATTTCTGAGCATTGATTTTGTATCCTGACACATAACTGAATTGCTCTATGAGTTCTAATAATTTGGGTGTGAAGTCTTTTGGGTTTTCCATATAAAGTACCATGTCATCTGCGAAGAGCGAGAGTTTGACTTCTTCTTTTCCAATTTAAATACATTTGATCCCTTTTTGTTGTCTGATTACTGTTGCTAGGACTTCTAGTACTATGTTGAACAATAATGGCGAGAATGGGCATCCTTGTCGTGTTCCTGATCTTAAGGGAAAGGCTTTCAGCTTTTCCCCATTGAGAATGATATTCGCTGTAGGCTTTTCATAGATGGTTTTTATGAAATTGAGGAATGTTCCCTCTCTGCCTACACTCTAGTTTTAATCAGGAAAGGATGCTGTATTTGTCAAATGCTTTTTCTGCCTCAATTGAAAGGATCATACGGTTCTTGTCCCTTCTCTTATTAATGTGATCTATCACACTGATCAATTTTCAAATGTTGAACCACCTTTGCATACCAGGGATGAACCCCACTTGGTAGTGATCAATAATCCTTTTAATGTACTGTTGGATCCTATTAGAAGGATCTTGTTGAGAATTTTGGCATCCCTATGCATCATGGATATTGGTCTGTAATTCTCCTTTTTGTTGGGGTCTTTGCCTGGTTTGGGGATCAAGGTAATACTGGCCTCATAGACCCACTTGGTAAGTTTTCCTTCTGTTTCTATTTTTTGAAACAGCTTCAGAAGAATAGGTATTATTTCTTCTTTGAATGTTTGGTAGAATTCCCTAGGGAATCTGTCAGGCCCTGGACTCTATTTTTTTTTTTTTATCACAGCTTCAATCTCTTCATGATGAATCTGTCTGTTTAGACAATGAATTTCTTCCTGTTTCAGTCTTGGTATTTTATAGGTTTCCAGAAAGGCATCCATTTCTTCCAGGTTGTTTAATTTATTGCCATATGGTTGTTGATAATAGTTCTAATGATTGTTTCTATTTCATTGGTGTTGGTCGTGATCTCTCCCTTCTCATTCATAATTTTAGTAATTTGGGTCCTTTCTCTATTCTATTGAATAAGTCTGGCCAGTGGATATTGATCGTATTTATTCTTACAAAGAAGCAGCTTTTAGTTTCGTTGATCTGGTCTACTGTGCTCCTGGATTCTAATTCATTGATCTCTGCTCTAATCTTGATCAATTGCCTTCTCGTGAATGGGTTAGGCCTGTTCTTCTGTGCCAAATCCAGCTTCTTAAGATGAGAATATAAAGACTGTATTTGTATTTTAGATTGTCTTATTCCTTTGAGTGAAGATGGATGTCTATATATTTTCCCCTTAGGACTGCCTTTGAGGGTCCCATAGGTTTTGGACTGATATGTTTTCATTTTCATCAGTTTCCATAAATCACTTAAGTTCTTCTTTAATTCTCTGGTTTACCCAATCATTCTCAAGCAGGATAATTCTTAGTTTCCAAGTGCTTGAGCTTCTTCCAAATTTTTCCTAGTGATTGAGTTCCAGTTTCAAAGCATTGTGGTCTGAGAATATGCAGGGAATAATGTCATCCTTTTGGTTTTGGTGGATACCTGTTTTGTGACCCAGTATATGGTCTATTCTGGAGAATGTTCCATGTGGATTCAAAAAGAATTATTGTTTTTTTATGGTGTGTAGTGTTTGTTCTGTATATATATATGAGGTCCATCCGGTCCAGTATGTGATTCAAAGCTCTTGTTTCTTTGTTGATTTTCTGCTTAGGTGATCTTTCCATTGCTGAGAGTGGAGTGTTGAGGTCCCCCACTATTAATATATTATTAACCATATGTCTCTTTATTCTGGTATAGGGTTGGCTTGTGATTCTAGCTGCTCCCCTGTTGGGTGCATAGGTATTTATAATTGTCCATATCCACTTGTTGGATACATCCTTTAAGAAAAATATAGTGTCCTTTTGTATCTCTAACTACAGTCTTTAGTTTAAAATCTAATCCATCTGATATTAGAATTGTTACCCCAGGTTTCTTTTGAGTTCCGTTGGCATGAAAAATGGTTCTCCATTCCTTCACTTTCAGTCTAGGTGTATTTGTAGGTTCAAAATAGGTCTCTTGTAGACAGCATATAGATGGGTCACGTCTTTTTATCTAATCTGCAACACTGTGGCATTTTATGGGAGCATTTAGGCCATTCACATTGAGAGTGATTATTGAGAGATATGATTTTAAAGACGTCATGCTGCCTGTGACATCTTTGTTTCTATAGACTGTAAATTTCTGTTTTGTATCACTCACGGTCTTTTTACTTTTAGAGAACCCTGCTTAATATTTCTTGTAGGGCTGGCTTGGTGGTCACATATTCTTTCAGTTTCTGCCATTCTTGGAAGGTCCTTGTCCCTCCATCCATTCTGAATGACAGCCTTGCTGTATAAAGGATCCTTGGCTGCATGTTCTTCTCACTTAGTGCTCTGAATATGTCTTGCCAGCTTTTTCTGGCTTGCCAGGTCTCTGTATACAGGTCTGACATTATTCTGATGTTCTTCCCTCTGTAGGTTAGCATTCTCTTCCCCATGGCAGCTTTCAAGATTTTTTCCTTGGATCTAAGATTTGCGAATTGTCCTATTATGTGACGTGGTATTGGTCTGTTCTCACTGATCTTGGGAGGGGTCCTCTCTGCCTCTTGGGCATGAATGCTTGTTTCCTTCACCAGATTAGGGAAGTTCTCAGCTACAATTTTTTCAAATATCTCTTCTAGACCCCTCTCTTTCTCCACCCCTCAGGGATGCCAATGATTCTGACATTGGAATGTTTCATTGAGTCAGTAATCTTCCGTAATCTCCATTCTTGAGATTGAATGTTTTTTAGCCAAGTTCCCATTTTTTCCTTCCTTTCTATCACCCATCTGCCAATTCAGTAATTCGTCCTTCTTCCTCTTTTACCCTGGCCATCAGAGTATCCAGTTTAGACAGCATGTGATCCATAGCATTCTTAATTTCTGCCAGATTCACTCTCATCTCTTTTTTTTAACTTTTTAAAAAAATATTTTATTTATTTATTTGGCAGAGAGATAGAGACAGCCAGCGAGAGAGAGAACACAAGCAGGGGGAATGGGAGAGGAAGAAGCAGGCTCATAGCAGAAGAGCCTGATGTGGGGCTTGATCCCATAACGCCGGGATCACGCCCTGAGCTGAAGGCAGCCGCTTAACTGCTGAACCACCCAGGCGCCCCCACTCTCATTTCTGCCCGGGGTTGAACTCTTAAGAACTTCACAATTTTGACACATGTAGCCTGATATATACATGGTGATGGAAAAGGGAATTTGCGTTTTTTGAGGATCTAGTAGATGCAAGGCAAAATGATAAATGCACTGTCCCTCCAGGTTAGAAAGACAATTCTCTACTCTAAAAGGGGATAAAGTTGGCATTTGTGTATATTCAGAATAGATAACCATAAATTGTCTATATATGTACATATATACATTTGTGTACCTATATATTCAAATTTATAAGTCATATACATAAAGAAATCCTAATATTTGACACATTTAGCCTATCACTGGCAGTGAATGGAAAAACTAAGAATTCAACCATGAGTAAAATCAAGTGTTCATCTGGTTACTAATTTGCCATTCCTCCATACTTTACATCGATGGACAGTTAAGTCAATGAATCTCTGTTTACTGTCTGCCACCAAAGAAAACATTTCTAAATATGACCATTAATGTCAAATGGTCTTATTTGTCAGTATGGGTAAATGGGAGAGTTGGTGGTGAGGAAGGAGCTAGATAGAAATTTTGAATATGATTGAGTGAGTGAGCCCTATTCAGCAAGGGATATGTAAGAAAAGAGCTGGAGGAAGTGCGAGTATTTCCCCAGTTTAGATATTTGAAAGGAGGTACTTGACTTCCCAGGGTCAACTCAGGGGAAGCTTTTATTTAAATGTAAAGGATACAATGCAGCAAAGAGAGTGCAGGCAAGCAATGGGCACCACAGAGACACCTCAGGCACAAGGCCTCAAGGTTCCTTGTTTTAAATTTTAAACAGCCCATTACAAATCCCACTGCCATTGTCTTGGCAAAAAGTGAAACCAGGCATCCAGGCTTTCCCAGAGATAAAGATAGAGCTTTTCCATTCCAGCTGTAAATCAATCTGTCTGATACAGGTGTAGAGCTGGCAGAGGTATCCACGCTTATATCTAGGCAACAGCTTTCCAACCGCTTGAATGGTCCCATGAAAAAATAAGTCAGCAATGTTTGATGAATAAAAGTGATGTCAGTTTAGCTGGAGTAGAGTTAGCAAGAAGGCTTTGTTAGTGAGTAGGTCAGACAGTAAAACTCCTGTAGGCTGTGGGAAGTCTTAGGGGCCATCTGTGTTTTGTTCTCAGTGAAAGGGGGAAATCACTGAAGAATTCATTTCAAGCATATGACTTCTACTTGAAAAGGCTGATTTGTTAAAAAAAATAATTAAATAAAATAAAAGGCTGGTTTCTTTAAAATAGTCTGTATAATGGCAAGAGTAGAAGTGGAGAAACCAGTTAGCAGAGAAACTACTGCAATAATCTAGGAGGAAAGGGATGGTACCTGCCACCAGGGTAGTAAAGATGGTTTTAGAAATAAATTTTGAAGGTGACCAACAGAATGAATTGATAGTTTGAATATAAAGTATAAGAAAAAGTGCTTAAATAATGTTTACTGATAAAGCAGTAAGATAATCAAGGTTAAATGTAAACGCAGACTTGTTTTCACATTTGTGCTCTTAATACATTTTAAAATTTACATTAAAATTTATGAACATTGTGAGAGAAAATCTACACAGGTAATGGAGAGCTGAAAGTGTCTTGTATGTCATGACAAGTAGTTTGTTTTCTCATCTGTGAGAAAGTATGTGTCGTATAAAATAATTTTGAAGTGGTAAGGAAAAGATTCAGCATGACATGATTTTTTGTTTTTTGTGTTTAATTCTTAAAATTTTACTGGGATAAAGTAGGGAAAAAGTCAGTCAAACTCAGTAAGAACAACAGGCTAGTGAGACAGCTATGAGACTACAGAATACACAGAAATGCAGGAGGAGGCAGGATTAGGTAAGGAGGAAAAGAACAAGAAAGTTTTGGGAGATATAACAGAGGTAGACTCAATTGAAGGGGTGACTGGATGGCTGTATTTGAGTTAGAATACAAGAGAAGTACAAAGACTTAAGCATTTCTGACACAATGGATGATGACACCTTTTAGTAATGACATATTTTGTATCTGGGTCAGGAGCAGCTTATGTTGGAGTGATGACATGGAGGGGGTGAAGAATGAGTTTGGTTTTGAACATGTGTATTTATGTGGACACCTGCTGGATATGTACAGAGGTCTTCTGGAAATACTCTTCTTCTAAAGATAAAAATAGGCAAATTAGTAGTTATTATTTATTTCTTCACATATTTGTATTGTTCTTTCCCTCTGTTTCCTTGCTGGTGATTTTCTTTCACCCACGTGAATTGTTGAAACTGTGTAAATGAAATGTGTGTGAATACCACTTTATAATATTTTCCTTTACTGGGGATTCACAGACAATTCACGAAAAAGAAAGCTGGCTTTAAGAATTTCATGGAGCACAGGCATAGACTGTGACACTATAAGCAGTGTTCTATAAGCTAATTACTTGCTACAGCAGTAGTTGCACAGTAAAATTAGGTAGCTTGTATTAACGATTAAAATTTAACATTTCTTTTTTTCTGTATTTGTTTTACAACAGTGACTAAATGATGCAAAAAGCCATAGGTTGGAGAAAGACTATTACCAAGACATTCACCATTAACTGACTGGTTTCAAGAGTGAAAAAAACAAAAATCTGCTAGTCTCTTCTTTTGTTATGGCTTAAGGCTTTCAATTTCACAAACAAAATTAAATCCTGAGAGTGAAATATGTAGGCCCATGTCTACTGATTCTTCTACCTGCTGTGATCCTTTATGGGGAAAAGCAAAACTGCCTCTTTTGACCAAGGAAACTGGTTCAAAACATCCCAAGCTGTAAGCATTCCATTGTTCACTGCTGATGCCCACCCTCAGATGCCCAGGGCCATGCTAACTGCTCCCTTTGCAGGAAAAAACACCCACAGTTCACAACTTTCCAGTAGCTCATGGTTCTGTGCTCTATCCATTCCAGGTTTTCGGATATTGAGAGGAAATATTGGTAGGTAAGGTCAGCTCCAGAACCCTCAGGTAGTCACTAACATGATTCTGTGTTCAGGGAATTGCTTGAACTGAGTTCCTGTTCATAGATAACTGTTGTGTCTCCAGGTGATACTTCCTTAGCCTCACGTAAACTGAGATCTAGGATACCTTTGTCCTTTGGTGAACCCAGACTTGTTAGTCCTTTTTCACAGAGCTGAGCTTTTCTGGGTAAGAATTTCTTGCCCCAGTGCCCAACTCCCTATCTCCCTGTTACTGAGATGAATGCACTTTTGCATCCCTCAAGGCATTGTTGGATAAGGGAACCATCAACCTAGCTGGAGTCTAATGAGAACCTACAGAGTCCATCAATAAACAAAGATTCTTTGCTCCTGCTTCAGGGGTGGGAGTACCTCACCACAGAAACCAAGAGATTCCTTTTCCAAATGTCCATCAACTGATGAATGGATAAATATTGTATGGATAGTGATCTATGCACAATGAATATGACTCAGCCATAAAAAAGAATGAAACACTGACACCTCTACAAATTGGGTGAACCTTTGAAATCATTGTGCTAAGTGAATAAAGCCAGTCACAAAACCCATATGGTATTCGTTGTATAAAATATGCAGAACAGGTGCATCTATAGAGACAAAGTTTAGAGATTGTGTAGGGCTGGGTTGTTTAGGAGGGGGCTATGGAGCCAGGGATGAAGGGTGGTGATAGCACACATCTGTGAATATATGAAAATCCTAAAATCATTCACCTGTACACTTTAGTGGGTGATTTCTGTGAAAAAAACACATTATCAGGATGATTCTACCATACCTCACCCTCATTGCTGCTAACTTATTTTAGGTCATTATGATCACTGGCCTGCCTCATTTTCAAAGAATTTCTGAGAATGCCAGGGTACTACTAGCATTTCCAAGTTTTAAGCCTGACTGGAGTTTAACGTTGCAACTGTTCACACAATTCATCCTTGCAATAGGTTGTACTGGGATAAAAGAAGGTCTAGATGAGAGGTGGGTAGAAGCTGAGTTAGGTTTTGCATATGTGTGGTTTAAGATTTCTCTTAGAACATTCATAGACAGTTGCATGCTCTTGTGCACCTGGGACACATTTCCTATTTGTTTTGCTGCCCTTCCCACCTCTACACCTTCCCTGCTAGTGCTTAGAGTAACTGTTAAAACACTTAGGTTTCCTTTCCCTTTATCCAGCTGACTACAATCTAATACTGTAAGAATAGGCACACAGTTGAAGAAAAGTGCTTTTTGATTGTCTTATCCAAGATCAAGTTCAATATTCTTGATTTTTCCTTATTTGTGAAGATAATAAATTAACTCTGTAGTAGCATTTAAATAGAAAATTTCTTGTACAAGTTGTTAACATTTCTATTTTCCCCTATCTCCTCCAGCACACCAAATAAAACATGCCAGAAAACCATGACATGGAGAACCAAAATTACTAAGAACTTCACCAGAAAAGCAAATCATGCTCATTTACCCCTATGTCACTAATGAAGGGTTTAATCATTGTAAATTTAGCCAGAACAAATAAGTTGTATGCAAAGGCAAAAGCTTGTTTCTAGTGCTTTCTCTTCCTCAACAGGTGTGCAGCCAGTTGGGAGCCCTACGTGTGAGCCAGCATGAGCTGAATGCAAATGTTGTCCTTACCCACAGAGCTGAGGAAAGTATGGTGGACTCCTGAGTAGTCCTACCTTCAAGCCTCATAGCTTTCCAACGGCCTTTAGCCCTGCCATGCTGGCTATGCTCTGGCCCAGCCTAGTTCCTTTTCTTTGCACTGCTCTCTGAGCTTGGAAAACTGCAGACCCACCTGGGCAAAACTACTGGTGCCTCAACCTCCCTTTTTTATCTCCAGGTAGGGCCAGGCTCTTCCTGGAGAGAATTTCCTGTGGCGCTGGGATCCCTAGCTCTCCCTTTCTAATCCTCTGCTGATTCCTTCTTTGCTATCTCCCTAACCCCCAGGCCAGGGCTGAGGATGTCAGCCAAGTTATCCACTCTCTGAATCAAGGGTCAAGGCTGAAGATTGCTGGGAAGATGAAGAGTGTGATGACTCTAACCTCACCTCATCCCACAGATACCACTAGATAACACTAACATCAGTGTAACTAACCCAGAAAACAACCCAAAGACTGATAGAACAAACTTCACAACTAAATGAAGAGAAGAGACCACATGAAAGAGGTAGGAATGGTATAGATGTGGTGGGAGTCTCAAGGGACTGTCAGTGGGAAGGAGGAGCTTGAAAGCATGGAGAAGCAGACTATCACACTGGGGAGTCCTGATGGGCAAGACAAATCTCCATAACATTTGGCTTTGAAACCAGAGGGGTTGAATTTCATGAGTTCTTAAAACCAGCAGAACTTAAAACCTAGAGTTTTAAAAATCAGATTCAGCTCTGGGAGAGCCAGGAGGCAATGAGTCCTTCACCTAAAGAGATAGCACAACAAGTAGCCCTGCAGAAATACAGCATAGAAGCAGCAGCGTGAAAAACACATGGGGCATACAGGAGGGAGAGGTGTTTACTAATCTCATGGCATGTCTTCAGGGACAGTGACATTTGGGAGATTCCTCTACCAACAAAGGAGCTGTAAGGTGCCATTTCCCTCCCCTACCCCCCAGCATAAACACAGGGCCATTAGCTAAAACCAGTGCAGCACCAACACTAATTAGCTAACTTGCTAACTAACAATGGATGTCTTACCCCTCTGCAATTTAGTGGATCCACCCCATAAAATATGCTCTTGGCCAGAGCCCATTCAAGGTAGTATCACAAGCCTGGCAGTGGGCAAACAGCCTGGACAAGTGGCCGCTTCCCCAGGGTGAGGAAAAGATAACCACACACACTGGTCAGACTGCATCCTTACACTGCGCCAGGGGCAGACAGCAGGTCTGACGGCAGGCTCCACCCACCAATGAAAGCTTTTCAGGAGGCAACATGGAAAGTACCGTGAAGTGTGGTGCTACCACATCTCTGGCAAATGCCTGTTCTAACTCAACCCAAGCCCAAGTCAGCCCCAGACTGGCCCACTAACACCATCAAGACCAAAAACTGTCCACAACAGGCAAGGAAAGCCACTGCAGATGACTGGACTGAAGTGAAATGCAGCTCAGCCGCAATAGGAGAGTGCGTGCAACATACAAAGCAGATACCCCTATTCTAGTGAACAGTGGACAGTGCCCTACAGGGCATTTCATAAAACCATTGCATTCAAGAGCAGGAGATGTAATTGACTCCTAATACAGAGAAACAGAAAGAGAGAGTTAGAAAAAATGAGGAGACAGAGGAATATGTCCAAAATGGAAAAAAAGATGGGACAAAATCATAGCAAGAGCCCTAAGCAAAATAGAAATAAGTAATATGTCTGATAGAGAATTTAAAGTGATGATCATAAAGACACTCACTGGGTTTGAGAAAAGAGTGGAAGACAATAGTGAGTCCCTTAAAAAAGATTAAAAAAAGAATCAGAGATGAAGAACACAATAAATGCAATTAAAAATATACTACATAAAATAAATAGTAGACTAGATGAAGCAGAAAAATGAATCAGCGACCAGGAGGATAGAGTAATGGGAAGTAATCAAGCTGAGAAGATGAGAGAAAAAATTATGCAAAAGACTTGGAGAACTCAGCAACCCCATCAAGCATAATAACATTCACATTAGAAGGATCCCAGAAGGAGAAAAAAGAGAAAAGGAGACAGAATATGTATTTGAAGAAATAATAATAAAACTGTCTGAATCTGGGGAAGTAAACAGAAATCCAGATTCAAAAGTCACATAGATAACAACAAAATAAACCCAAAAAGGTCCACGCCAAAACATACAGTAATATAAAAGTAGTGATGGGGCACCAGGGTGGCTCAGTTGGTTAAACATCTACCCTTGATTTTAGCTCAGGTAACGATCTCAGTGCCCTGGGATCAAACCCCATGTTAGGCTCCATGCTAGGGGGGAGTCTGCTTGATGATTCTCTCCTTCTCTTTTTAAAAAGATTTTATTTATTTGAGGGGGAGAGAGAGAGAGAGAGAGAGGAAGAGCATATATGGGGAGAGGGGCAGATAGACAAGCAGACTACCTGCTGAATGGGGAGCCTGATGCAGGTCCTAATCCCAGGACCCTGAGATCATGACCTGAGGTGAAGTGAGATGCTTAACTGGCTGAGCCACCCAGACCACCCAGAATCAGATTCTCTCTTGATTCTCTTTTTCTCCCTCTCCCTCTGCCTTCCCCCAAATCACCCCCACACAGACTCTCTGTCTCTCTAAAATACATAAATAAAAATTAATTAAAAAGTAGTGATAAAGAGAGAATTTTAAAAGCAGCAAGAGAAAAGAAGACAGTTACATACAAGGGAAACCCCATAAGGCTATTAACTGATTTTTTTCAGCAGAAATTTTAAAGGCTGAGAAAAAGTGGCATGGTACATCCAAAGTGCAGAAAGGAACAAAATCTGCAGCCAAGAATACTCTATATAGCAATGCTATCATTCAAAATAGAAGGAGAGATAAAGAGATTCTCAGGAAAAAAAAATTGAAGGAATTCATGGCCACTAACCTGCCCCTTCAGGAAATGTTAAAGAGGACTCTGAGTGGAAAGGAAAGACCATAAGAAGGAGTAAAGAAAAGAGAAACCTCAAAAGCAGTGAAAATATGTATATCTGTAAAAATCAGTGAAGGCACTCACAAAATAAAAGGAGGTGAAGTGTGACAACATATTCCTAAAATGTGGAGGAGAGGAGGAAAGAATTAGTTCAAACTTAAGTGACTATCAAGTTTATGTAGACTGCTGTATGTAGAAGATATTAAATACAAACCTAATGGTAATCACAAATCAAAGACCAGTAATGAATGTAATCCATTACAATTAAGCTTTGTTTGGTTGAAAAATTCTTTGCATAAAAGTTTATTTTCTTCTATTTATTTTTCTGATTTACTTCTGTTTGTACATTGCCATTGAATGATCAATTCAAACTTCAAATTGGCTGTCAAAAAGTATATGGCTCATTTATGGAACATAAGAAGTAGGAAGATTGGTGGGAGAAGAAAGGGAAGAAGAAAGGGGGGGTAAACAGAAGGGGGAATGAAACATGAGAGACTATGGACTCTGGGAAACAACCTGAGGGCTTCAGAGGGGAGGGGGTGGGAATGGGATAGGCTGGTGATGGGTATTAAGGAGGGCATATATTGCATGGTGCAGTGGGTGTTATACGTAAGTAATGAATCATGGAACTTAACAACAAAAACTAGGGATGTACTGTATGGTGACTAATATAATTTAATAAAAAATTATTATATAAAAAAAGTATATGGCCACTATATAGGACATGAAACAGCTTTACATGAAGTGTCCACTACCTGTCTACATTTTTTATATTTTATATATGGAATTCCTGAAGCCATTTTATTCTGTGATAGAGTACACTAATGTTCTCCTTTTATTAGAGTTGACCGCCTTTATCTCTCTTCTTCCTTTAATCCCTTAATATCCCATTTTGGGTTTTTTTAGACAAATAAAAGATTCTTTTTTCATGGACTTTCTCTTTGCCATGATAGCCATATATTCCACTAAAGCAATGGCTTGGAAATTGGAACATTACAGGAATTATGCAGATGGTGTCCAACCTTCCAAGGTTTATCTATGAAGCCATGGTACCTTTATTGGTGTAACATTGGGAAGAAGGTCCTTTGTTGAGGAGAGTGGTTTTGTGGGTTTATTTCCTTCTATTTGGCCTTCCTGCCAAAGACAATTGTGAACCACCTGTAGTCAAACAATTTAGGTATATTAGTCATTGCAGTGAGAGTAAACACAGACCATGGAGACCCATGAGGCAGCTCAGCAAGAAGATGTTTAAAATGCCTTATAAGATTGTGGCTTAAGGTATTTGGGGGAGGTTTTAGTACCAGATCTTTGCTCTGGCTTTGAACGACTCCGTTAAGTAGAGGTGATTCTATGATTGTGTATCTAATAAATCTTATCCAGGAGAAGGGAAGGCTAGAACAATCCTAAAGCTGTAATTGGTTGAACAAGCAACAGGTTCCCAAGTTAGCCCTAGAAGGACATATTTGGTCATTTTTTCTAGTTTGTTGCAGATGTTTATATTTTGTTTGTATTTGGACATGATTAAGAAATGGTCATGTTTTTGTCTTGATCCTTAATTGTCCCACAGCACTTGTGTTTGATGTTGATTTTTTTTTTCAAAGTATTTATGTTCAACAGCAGAACACTGAAGCAGGCTAATAGTACCAAGCCAACTCTTCCATATCAGGGGCTGCTTTTCTTTTCTTCACTCCTATGTAATTAAGTTATGTTATTGTATTAATCTAATGAGAGAAGAAGACAAGTGAAACATATATGTATATATTAAATTTAAGTTGTGATAAGGTTTGGGAAGAACCATCCAAGCAGAATATCTATTTCAGCTGATTGTTGATTTTAAGTTGTATGTCTCTCTCTATATATACTGTTAGAGTAGTTAAATAAGGAAGACATTAAACTGGAGAGGCTCTAGTGTCTGTGGCAGTCTGCATAAGCAAACCAAAGCCTAAGGCAGACTCAAAGCATTGATATCTTAGAAAATGAAACTCAAGAAATAACTAATTATAAACATCCAAATAACTAATTTCCCTCAAAAAGGGCACCCGTTTAAACTGTAGCCAATTAAATAATTGTTTTGCTTTTACAACTTCTGTATAAGAACTTCTGATCTAGCTCCCCACTGTGTGCCCCTAACTATTTGGGTTTTGTTGCTGCCTGACTTGAAGTATTGTTTGCTCAAATAAAGTCTTCCACATATTATGTGCCTCAATTTACCTTTACAGTACATATCCATATAATAGAGAATGAAAGAATACTATATATTACTGATGCATAAATTATATATAAATATGTGTTTTAATAAATATATCAAGATACATGTATATTTTCATTGACATACTTATCTTTATACAGATGTATCTACACACACAGGTATATCAAAGACTATGTATTTACAATTATATATATATTATTCTGAGTAATATAATATTATATAATATATATCTAATTACCTATAACTATATATTATAAGAATTCTATAATATGTAATATTATAATAAATACCAGATTATTGGTATTTTTCATAAATCAGTCATATGAATGTATAAATTACATTCCATGGAATGATGTCATTTTAAGTTGCAAAGTAAGCTAATAACATATTGTACACTTATTGTATCTATGTAATAAATAACTCAGTCAAGATACAGAATGTTTCCATCATGCCAAAATAATTTGTTTTGTCCTTTTTCAGTAAATTTCACCTCTCTTGACCTAGGGAACTATCAGTCTGATCTCTATTACTACATTCTCACCTGTTCTATAATTTTACCTCAACAGGAACATCCAGGATGCACCCTTTTGTGTTTGACCCTGAATAATGTTTCTGAGTTTCATGCATGTTATATGTTTGCTAGTATTTCATTCTTTTTATTGCTGGATAATATACCCCTATTTAAAATACCAGAATTTCCTTATGTATTCAACTAATGGATATCTGGTATTTTTCCCAGTTTCTTTCTACTATGACTAAAGTTATTGTAAAAATTTATGTAGAAGCCTTGTTTTGGACATGCATAATTTCTTTGAGGGTAAATACCTAAGAGTGGTTTGTATGGGTCTTATAGTAAGAGAATGCTTACCTTTACAGATTTACTAAAATGTTTTTCAAAATGTTTGTATTATTTCATATACCTGCAAGCAATGCATGAGAGTTCCAGTTGCTCCAAATCTTGGCCAATATTTAATAATGTCAGTCTTTGAAATATAAGCTATTATGATGGATGTGTAGTAGTGATTTAAATAGGACTATGATTTAAATAGAGTTTCCCTGAAGATAAATATTGTCTTTTCATGTGCTTATTAGACATCTGTGTCATTTGCTTACCTACTTTTGGAAACCATCTGCTAATACAGTTTGCCTATTTTTTAATTACTGATACGGATCTTTTATCATATATACATATTTGCTATTTTCTTTTCCAGCCTGTGATTTGACTTTTTACTTTCCTAACAGTGCCTTTCAAAAATCAGATGTTGTTAATTTCAACGATGTCCAATTTATCTTTTCTTTTTTTCTTTTCTGGTTAGTGACTTTTGCACCCATCTCAAAAAAAATCAGTATATATGCTCACGAAGACTTTCCTTAAATTTTCTTTTCCCCCTATATCTTCTTATGGAAGTTTTCTATTCTTATTAATTATGTTTGACCCAATGATCCATTTCAGATTAGTATTTACATATGGCATGTTGAAAGGTTTGGGGTTCCTGTCATCATAGGAATATGTACTTTTCCTAGAAGCACTTGTTGACTTGACAATGCTTTTCTCATGGAACTATCTTGTTACCTCTGTTACAAAGAAACCAATATGTGTTTGTGTGTGTATTTATACATATAAATATACATATAATATATATGCATATACATGTATATGCATGTATGTATAAATATATATTTCTATGCATTTAAAGATATAGTGAGAGGGGCAGAGAGATGAAAAAGATAATCTATTTCTGTAATCTGTATTCTGTTCCACTAATCTGTGTCTCTTTGAAGCCATTAACACACTAATTACTGCAGCTTAGTAGAGGTATTTCAGATTTTGTTCCAGACCACTGCAATATAGCAAAAATTGCAGTAACGTAAGTTGACAAATTTTTTGGTTTTTCAGTGCATATAAAAGTTATGTTTACCCCATACTGTAGTCTATTAAGAGAGCAATAGCATTATGTCCAGAAAAGCAATGTACAGATCTGTATGTGTATGGATGTACATAATGCATACCATAACAAATATAATAATGAGAAAGTTCGAAACCCTTTGAGAATTACCAAAATGTGACACAGAAATGAAGTGAGCAAATGGTGTTGGAAAAATCATGTCTATAGAATTGCTCATGAGGGTTGCCACACTTTCAATTTGTAAAAAGTGCAGTACCTGCAAACTGCAAGAAAACAAAGCACAATAAAATGAAGTATGCCTATATATCTTTTTCTTCTTTAAAAATTGTTTTGGCTTATCAGTCTTTTTAGGTCCATAAAAGTTTTATAATTAGCTTGATAAATTCTTTTTTTAATAAGTTTTTTTCAGGAGAGGTTAAGATGGCGGAGGAGTAGGGGACCCCTTTTTCAGCCGGTCCCCTGAGTTGAGCTGGATAGG
>NW_023233070.1:120066-136180 GCF_002007445.2 Ailuropoda melanoleuca
GCCACAGACTCATTATCTTTTCTTTCCTGGGGGGGACTTCTCCTTCTCGTCATTCTGATGAGGAGAGATTGTTGGGTTGTCCAGAGCCCAAGTTATTGACTGGGACCCAGGCCGTGCGCCCTTGTTTTATAGAGATCTTAGGGATGTGGGCTTCTTCCTAAAGATTTTATTTATTTATTTGAGAGAGAGAGACAGACAGACAGCAAGAAAGGGAACCCAAGCAGGGGAGTGGGAGAGGAAGAAGCAGGCTCCCGGTGGAGAAGCCCGATGAGGGACTCCTTTCTGGAACGTTGTGATCACACCCTAATCCGAAGACAGGAGCTTAATGACTGCCCCACTCAGGCGCTCTGGGTTGTGGTCTTCTTGTTTTTTCAGCCTGCCTTCTGGGGGAGGGGCCTGCCGGCCGGTACTCAAAAAACTCTGTTTGGGTAGAGTCTCCGTGTCCCCTGCAAGGGGGGATGGGTTGGGCTCCCTGTGAGCCGGTGTTTCCGGGCTTTTGTTATCTGGCGGCTTTCCCTGGTGGTTTGCTATGCCTCTTCTGAGAGTCAGAGCAGCAGCGGCTGAAATTCAGCCTCTGTCTCAGAACAGAGGGATCGCAGATCATTCTCCACTGGTGTTCTGGCCACTTTAACTCTGTTTCTGTTGGTGCAGCTCAACCCTGCAGCATCCCAGGCTGTGCGCCCCATACCCGGCGTCCCAGCCCTCACTTCCAGGGCCGACGCGTCTCTGTCCTTTGTGTTTCCAACCCTGCCCCCTGCCAGTTGCCAGCCACCCCGCGCGGGCTCCCAGAGCTCCCGGTCTTTGTCTGGTGTCTCGTGGTGCCGTCCGCGAGTCCGCCTGCTCCCCCATGCAGGTGGCCCGCCAGCCGCCAGCCTCCCCGCACGTGCTCCCGGAGCTCCCGTTCTCAGTCTGCTGTCTCAAGCGTGCGGGTCCGCGGTCCGTCCATCCCCCGTGCAGGTGGCTACTGCTTCCCGGTGCCCTGACGCGGCTGCTCCCTCCCCCTTCTGTTTATCTTCCTATATCTGTGCGCGGTTTCACGGTTCCCCACTTCGTACCTCGATACTCAGCGCTGGAGATGTTCATTTGTAGAGATCCAGATGTATCTTCCTGCGTCTCAGGCAGATTCCGTGGATGTTCCTGCTGGTCTAGTACCTACCCAGCTCAACTCAGGGGACTGGCTGAAAAAGGGGTCTCCTACTCCTCGGCCATCTTAACTCCCTCCTGGAACTCCAAAAAAGCAGACTCTTAAATACAGAAATGAAATTGGTTGCCAGAGGGGAGGTTGGTGAGGGGGACAGGTGAAAGAGATGAAGGGGATTAAGAGTACACGTACCTTGATGAGCACTGAGTAATGTATAGAATGGTTGAACCATTATATTGTACACCTGAAACTAATATAACACTGTATGTTAATCTACTTCAAGAAAGAAAAGAAAAAACAGTATCTGTTTTATTATGTTGGAAGGAGATAATTTATTTAATGAATCACTGTTTCTTTGAAAAATCCTCTTCCTTCAAACTGTCACTTAGTTGTTCAAGATTTTAAAATTTCTCCACTTAAGATAAATTTTGTCAATTTCACAGATCTGCATCAGAAGAAAGCAGCAGTAGCAGCAAGTTATCCCCCAGTGTAAGGTGAGTGTAGAACGATGTGATTAGCCATTGTGCATTGTAATTTTTTCTTTTCTGGTGCATTGCATATTTTGATCATTGTTTAGGAGCACTGCAAAATTGCTAATTTGAAACTAAAACATTTGTTCATAATATTCTTTATGGTTTTCACTGTTATTTAGTGTTATAATAATAAACGATAAAACTTGCTTTCATGATCTCTCAACCTCTCCTCCCCAACCTACAGTAAAGGAGTGATTTAAGCACACATTTTGTGGGATTTTTGTTTTGAGCATTGGTAAGGAGCACTTATGAAATTTTACCACCAAGTACAAAGAGGACCAAATTATAAGGGATATCTTTTATGCTTATAGTTGCACTATTATCTCAGAAAAAAATTACTGTTAGTAAGATAAAGTCTTGGAGTATTCACTCATTTTACTGTGTTAACTCATCTGCGAAAGTAAATTTAGAGATCAGACTACGGAGTAATCAAACAGAAAATTTAATAAAACTATATATTCCTCCTTTATTATCAGTAATTAAGTTTCCCTTACCACATAATGGATAGAATATAAAAGGAGATAATATTTTATATAGAACCCAGGTTATTATATCTTTATCCTTGCAGTACAAAGTTGCATGTATGATATTCATGAAACAAATGTTGAAATAAATGTCTGAGCTGAGGATATTCCTAATTTTAAGAGAAGCACTATAAATAAAATAAGGTAAAAACATAGAGGGAGGCAAACCATAAGAGACTCTTAACCATAGGGAAAAAAGTGAGGGTTAATGGACGGGAGGTGGGTATGGGATTGAGTAAATGATGATGGGTATTAAGGAGGGCCCTTGATATAATGAGCACTGGGTGTTATACAAAACTAATGAATCACTAAATTCTACCCCTGAAACTAATAATACACTGTATGTTAACTAAATTGAATTTAAGTAAAAATTTAAAGAAAAATAAAAGAGGCACTATTAAGTAGGGACAATCACCTTCCTAATTTTATTTTTAAGGCAGACTGTTTTAGGTTCCACAAAAATTAGTCATATTGCTACTCTCAAGGCAAGACAATACTTCAATCCCTTTAATGACAATGAAATGCATATTACAGGACAGAGAACAATCAAAAGGGTTTTTTAAAAAAATCTCTATCAAAAAAGATAGAATAAGAAGAAATAATTGCACTTGAATACAGTGGATGGGAAGAATAATTAAGGAATGAGCAGAAATAAATGAACAGGAAAATAGACAGAAAAATAACAGAAACAATGAGCAAAAAGAGATGCTGATTTTTGAAAAGATTAATGCATACAATTAACTAAAACCACACTGTATAAACCTTCTTTCAGGTACCATCTTTTTTCATTAAGATGAAAGTGTATGTAAACTTAGGTTTAGAAAGATATGAGAATAACTCTGTGCATTATACTATTATACATTAGTATAATGTATCCTTCCCTAACATCTTTCATTAAGACGAGCGTTTGTAAACATAATCTGTTGAATATTTTGGGAACAGAAAAAAAAAGTTATTCAGTAGTTCAAAATATTTAAAAGAGTAAAGTTATAAAATACCAATATCAGGTAATAAAATTGCACATTTTTTAATCTTTTGGACATTAGAAAAGAAAAGAATACTGGTAATAACTTAAAATCAATAAATTTAAATTTTTAGATTTAATATATGCATTCTTCCAAAAACACATCTTTCCATCTCTCCCAAAATAGAATAGAGAGAAATTGAAAATATGAATAAGCCTTCCACTAAAGATCTGGAAACTGTCATTTAAAACTTTCTCACAAAGTTAATACTTGGACATTTTGTTTTCATGGCATACATAAGGAACAAAATAGCCAAGACCAATTAAGCCAGCACTTGCTCAATCACATCATCTTATATTGCATTGAACAAACAAGTCACAGTACCAAACTCAAGATCAGTGAGTGGAAATGGGTGAGGTACTCCACCCACTCTAAAAAGAGATACTAAAAAGTCACATGGCAAAAAAAATATGGATGAATAATCATATACCAGGAAAAGAGTGAAGATTTAGGAATAATTCAAACCATTACATCTTCCAAATATTTACAGAAAGAAGTAATACTTATCTTACACATACTCATCTGGAAAATAAAAAGAAGAAGCATTTCCTAAGTTTTCCTATGTGGCTAAGTCTAACTTTATTTTTTTTCAAATTTATTTTCAATGAGCCAAGGATTAGTATATCATTAATTTTTTATATAATGTTCAATGACTCATTATTTGAGTATATCTAGTCTAACTTAACACCAAAACTTGGCAAAGGCAATATTAGAAAGGAAAATTACAGATCAATTTCTGATTAAAGATGCAACAATTTTAAACAAAACATTTCCAACCCAATCTAGTTAGCATTGTAAAAGATAAATAAATAGCCATGGAAGGGAAGGGTGATCTAGGAATGAAAGGTCTGTTTAAATTTAGAAAGCCAATATAATGTAATTCACCATATTAAGAAAAAATGAGAGAAATTATGTGATAATGGCTATAGATGAAGGAAAAAATGTCCTTTCACTATAAAAATTCCCACTTAACTAGTGATAAAAGAAAGTTACCATAATGTGATAAAGGAAATTTGAAACAAGAAAATATATAGCAAATATTCCAGTTAATGATGAAATCGTGACTGTTTCTTCCTGAGATCAGGAACATATTCATTTCACAATTGTAAAATAATCCTTTTCAACATTGTATGGATGATCCTAGCCAGGAAAATAAGATAAGAAAAAAAAAGTAGAAAGATTGGAAATGAAGAATGAATGATGTCATTGTCTGTAGATCATATGGCTGTGTACATAGAAAATTCTAAGAAATTATAAACCAGTTAGAATTAATAAATGAATGTAAGGTGCCTGGATACAAGGCCAATATATAATCTATTTTAACTTCATACATATACAAGCAACAAATAATTAGGGATAGGCCGGTGATGGGTATTAAGGAGGGCACATATTGCATGGTGCACTGGGTGTTATAGGCAAATAATGACTCATGGAACATTACAACAAAAACTAAGGATATACTGTATGGTAACTAACATAACAAAATAAAAATTATTGTAAGAAAGAAAGAAAATGACAATTGAAAAATATCACTGTGTGTGTGTGAGAGAGAGACAGACAGAGAGACAGAAACCTATTGGTTTCAGGAGTCGAATTAGGTGATTCATCACTTACATATAACACCCGCTGCTCATGATAAGAAGTANCCATTCATCAGTCGATGGACACTTGGGCTCTTTCCGTAGTTTGGCTATTGTTGATAAGGCTGCTATGAACATCAAGATGCATGTACCCCTTCAAATATGTATTTTTGTATCCTTTGGGAAAATACCAAGTAGTGCAAAAGCTGAGTCATAGGGTAGTTCTATTTTTTACTTTCTGAGGAACCTCTATACTGTTTTCCAGAGTGGCTGCGCCAGTACATTCCTTTTAACCCACGTCTTCATTTCAAGGAAAGGACAGTTCTTTAAATTGAATACTTTTAGCTTTATTTTTTTAAAGATTTTATTTAAGAGAGAGAGAGACAGAGATAAAGACAGAAAGAGAGAGAGAGAGAGAGAAAGAATGAGCCAGGGGGAGGGGCAAAGGGGGAGGGAGAAGAAGACTCCCCACTGAGCAGGGAGCCCAATGTGGGGCTCAATCCCAGGACTCCAAAATCATGACCTGAGCTGAAGGCAGACACTTAACCAGCTGAGCCACCAAGCACCCCTCTTTTGTGTTTTCTAAATAGAGTATCATGTCATCAGCAAATAATGAACATTTGACTTCTTCCTTGCCAATTTGGATACCTTTTATTTTGTTTCTCTTGTCTGATAGTTGAGGCTAAGACTTCCAGTACTATGTTAAATAGTAATGATGAGAGTGGACATCCCTGTCTTGTTCCTGATGGTAGAGGAAAAGCTGTCAGTTTTTCCTCATTGAGGATGATATTAGCTGCGGGTCTTTCATATATGGCCTTTATGATGTTGAGGTATGTTCCCTCCATACCTACTTTGTTGAAGGTTTTTATCAAGAATGGATGTTGGATTTTGTTAAATGCTTTTTTTGCATCTATTGAGAGGATTATATTGTTCTTATCCTTTCTTTTATTTATGCGGTGCAGTATATCATGTTGATTGATTTACAAATATTGAACCAGCCCTGCAGCCCACGAGTAAGTGCCACTTGATCATGATGATTAATTCTTTTAATGTACTGTTGGAGTTGATTTGCTAGTATCTTGTTGAGAATTTTTGGATCCTTGTTCATCAGGGATATTGGCCAGGGATATTCTCCTTTTTTTGGGGGGGGGGTGGTCTTTGTCTGGTTTTGGAAGCAAGGTAATGCTGACCTTGTAGAATGAGTTTGGAAGTTTTCCTTCCATTTCTATTTTTTGGAACATTTTGAGAAATATATGTATTAACTCTGGTAGAATTCACCTGTGAAGCCTCTGGCCCTGGACTTCTATTTGCGGGGAGATTTTTGAATACTGATTCAATTTCTCAAGCCAAGGTTTTTCATAGTCAGTGCACACATACAAACTAACAATATCAGAAAAGATTGATACATTGTCTTCACTAAAATTATGAAGTTTTAGAGTGAGGTCAGTCAGCAGAAGAGGAAGCTCTGGGCCCTCTTTATTCCACAGGGACACCAACTCAACAATTCATGTACAAATTCCCTCTATAAGAAATTCAGAAACTAGGTAAGGAGTTCTTGAATCCCAAATGAGTGCAAAAGTACTGATATCAGAGGCAGTATGGAAATTCAAGACACCTTTCCATAATTCCAGCCCCTCCCATAGTGACATATGACCAGGAGGTAACCTCCCAGCTCCTAGCTTTCTGGGAAGGGAAAGAGGTAGATCAGTATATCCAATGCCTAAACTTTTCCAGGGGCTAGCCAGAAGACTGGCTTCCATCTGGCCTGTCTTGGAGTTCTGTTGGGACCTGGATTAATACAGCTGCCTGGAGTCAGTGGAAAGAGATGATGGTTTGGGCTGGCAGTTGTCACAGCCCCATAGCTTCTCTTCTGGGCTCAGTACAGAATGAGTGGATAAAAAAAAAAATCCCAGCTTTTCCCTGGATAGGGTAAGCGATCTACCATGCCTCTACACCCAAATTTTTCTGAAGGCTGCACAGAGGACTGACTTCAGTCTAACTTGTCTTGGAATGCTGATAGGACCTGGTACAAATTGGCCATCTAAGGCCAATGAGAATAGAGATGTCAATTTGATCTACCATTCAACTAGTAAGGATAGTTGGGTAGAGGTACACTGGAAAAATAGACATTAATTCAAAACCTGTCATAAGAATCAAAATCATATACATTATTTACATTATATGATGACAAAAAGGATTAATTCACCAAAATGATATACTAATTATCAGCATATATGCACCCAACATCAGAGCACCTAAGTATATAAAGCAAATATTGACAGAACTGAGTGGAGAAAGCAGTAGACAGGAATACAATAAAAGTAGGAGACTGCAGTACCTCACTTTTTTTTTTTACTAACAGACAATATATTATTTGTTTCAGAGGTAGATGTCTGTGATTCATCAGTCTTACACAGTTCACAGTGCTCACCATAGTGCATACCCTCCCCAATGTCCAACACCCAGACATCCCATCCCTTCCAGCCCCATACATTCCAGCAACTTTCGGTTTGTTTCCTGAGATTAAGTGTCTCTTATGGTTTGTCTCCCTCTCTGGTTCATCTTGTTTCATTTTTTCCTCTCTTCCCCTATGATCCTCTGCCTTGTTTCTCAAATTCCACACATCAGTGAGATCATGTGATAAGTGTCTTTCTCTGATTGACTTACTTCGTTTAGAATAATACCCTCTAGTTCCACCCATGTCATTGCAAATGGCAAGATTTCATTTTCTGATGGCTGCATAATATTCCATTATATATATATACACAACATTCTTCTTTACCCATTCATCTGTCGATGGACATCTAGGCTCCTTCCATAGTTTGGCTATTGTGGACATTGCTGCTATAAACATTGGGGTGCAGTTGCCCCTTCGGATGTCTACATTTGTATCTTTGGGGTAAATACCCAGTAGCGCAATTGCTGAGTCTTAGAGTAGCTCTATTTTCAACTTTTTGAGGAGCCTCTATACTGTTTTCCAGAGTGGCTGCACCAGCTTGCATTCTCACCAACAGTGTAAGAGGGTTTCCCTTTCTCTGCATCCTCACCAACATCTGTCATTTCCTGACTTGTTAATTTTAGCTATTGTGACTGGTGTGAGGTGGTATCTCTTTGTGGTTTGGATTTGTATTTCCCTGATGCTGAGTGATGTTAAGCACTTTTTCATGTGTCTGTTGGCCATTTGGATATCTTCTTTGCAGAAATGTCTGTTCATGTCTTCTGCCCACTTCTTGATTGAATTATTTGTTCCTTTGATGTTGAGTTTGATAAGTTCTTTATAGATTTTGGATACTAGCCCTTTCTCTGATATGTCATTTGCAAATATCTTCTCCCATTCTGTCGGTTGTCTTTTGGTTTTGCTGACTGGTTCCTTTGCTGTGCAAAAGCTTTTTATGTTAATGAAGTTCCAAGAGTTCATTTTTGCCCTTGCTTCCCTTGCATTTGGCGATGTGTCTAGGAAGAAGTTGCTACAGCTGGGGTCAAAGAGGTTGCTAACTGTTTTCTCCTCAAGGATTTTGATGGACTCGTGTCTTTCATCCATTTTGAGTCTATTTTTGTGTATAAGAAAATGGTCCGGTTTCATTCTTCTGCATGTGGTTGTCCAATTTTCCCAACACCACTTGTTGAAGAGACTGTCTTTCTTCCATTGGACATTCTTTTCTGCTTTGTCAAAGATTAGTTGACCATAGAGTTGAGGGTCCATTTCTGGGCTCTCTATTCTGTTCCATTGATCTATGTGTCTGTTTTTGTGCCAGTACCATACTGTCTTGATGATTACAGCTTTGTTATAGAGTTTGAAGCCCAGAAATGTGATGCCATTATTTTTCTTGCTTTTCTTTTTCAACATTCCTCTGGCTATTTGGGGTCATTTCTAGTTCCATATAAATTTTAGGATTATTTGTTCCATTTCTATGAAAAAAGTTACTGGTATTTTGATAGGGATCATATTGCTCTAGGTAACATAGACATTTTCACAATATTTGTTCTTCCAACCAATGAGCATGGAATGTTTTTCCATTTCCTTGTGTCTTCCTCAATTCTTTTCATGAGTATTCTATAGTTTTCTGTGTACAGATCCTTTGCCTCTTTGGTTAGATTTATTCCTAGGTATCTTATGGTTTTGGGTGTGTTGTAGATGGGATTGACTCCTTAATTTCCCTTTCTTCTGTCTTGTTGTTGGTTATAGAAATGCAACTGATTTTTGTGCATTAATTTTATATCCTGTCACTTTACTGAATTCCTGTATGAGTTCTAACAGTTTTGGGGTGGAGTCTTTTGGGTTTTCCATATCAGATATCATATCATCAGCAAAAAGTGAGAGATTGACTTCTCCTTTGCTGATTAGATGCCTTTTATTTCTTTTTGTTGTCAGATTGCTGAGGCTAGGACTTCTAGTACTATGTTGAATAGCAGTTGTGATAGTGGACATCCCTGCTCTGCTCCTGACCTTAGGGGAAAAGTTCTTAGTTTTTCCCCATTGAGACTGATATTCTCTGTGGGTTTTTCATAGATGGATTTTATGATATTGAGGTATGTACTTTCTATCCCTCCACTGAAGGGTTTTAATCAAGAAAGAATGCCGTGCTTTGTCAAATGTTTTTTCTGCATCTATTGAGAGTATCATATGGTTCTTGTTCTTTCTTTTATTAATGTAATGTATCACATTGATTAATTTGTGGATGTTGAACAAACCTTGCAGTAGGAATAAATCCCACTTGGTCATGGTGACTCATCCTTTTAATGTACTGTTGGATCCTATTGGCTAGTATTTTGTTGAGAATTTTTGCATCCATGTTCATCAGGGATATTGGTCTGCAATTATCCTTTTTGATGGGGTCTTTGCCTGCTTTTGGGATCAAGGTAATGCTGGCCTCATAGAATGAGTTTGGAAGTTTTCCTTCCATTTATGTTTTTTGGAACAGTTTCAGAAGAATAGTTATTAAATCTTTAGATATTTGGTACAAATCCCCTGGGAAGCCATCTGGCCCTAGGCTCATGTTTCTTTGGAGATTTTTGATTACTCCTTCAATTTCCTTGATGGTTATGGGTCTGTTCAGGTTTTCCATTTCTTCGTGGATCAGTTTTCGTAGTTAATACATCTCTAGGAATGCATCAGTTTCTTCCAGATTGCCTAATTTTTTGGCATATAGTTGCTCATAATATGTTCTTATAATTGTTTGTATTTCTTTGTTGTTGGTTGTGATCTCTCCCCTTTTACTTATGATTTTACTCATTTGGGTCCTTTCTGTTTTCTTTTTGATAAGTTTGGCCAGGGGCTTATCAATTTTATTAATTCTTTAAAAGAACCAACTCCTAGTTTCTTTGATCTGTTCGATGTTCTTTTGGTTTCTATTTCATTGATTTCTGCTCTGATATTTATTATTTCTCTTCTCCTGCTGGGTTTAGGCTTTATTTGCTGTTCTTTCTCCAACTCCTTTAGGTGTAGGGTTAGGTTGTGTATTTGAGACATTTCTTGTTTCTTGAGAAAGGCTTGTATTGCTATAGACTTTCCTCTTAGGACCGCCTTTTCTGCATCCCAAAGATTTTGAACGGTTGTGTTTTCATTTTCATTTGTTTTCATGAATTCTTAAAATTCTTCTTTAACTTCCTGGTTGACCCATTAGATCCTCTTTAGACTCCATGTATTGGAGTGCTTTCCAACTTTCCTCTTGTGATTGAGTTCGAACTTCAAGGCATTGTGGTCTGAAAATATGCAGGGAATGATCCCAATCTTTTGGTACTGGTTGAGACCTGATTTGTGACCCAGGATGTGATCTATTCTGGGGAATATTCCAAGTATACTAGAGAAGAATGTGTATTCTGTTGCTCTGGGATGGAATATTCTGAATATATCTGTGAAGTTTATCTGGTCCAGTGCATCATTTAAAGCCTTTATTTCCTTGTTGATCTTCTGCTTAGATGGTCTGTCCATTTCAGTGACGGGGGTGTTTAAGTCCCCTACTATTATTGTATCATTGTCGATCTTTTTATTTTGTTATTAATTGGCTTATATAAATGGCTTCTCCCATGCTAGGGGCATAAATATTTACAATTGTTAGATATTCTTGTTGTTAGACCCTTTAAGTATGATATAGTGTCCTTCCTCATCTCTTATTATAGTCTTTGGTTTAAAATCTAATTGGTCTGATATAAGGATTGACACTCAGCTTTCTTTTGATGTCCATTAGCATGGTAAATGGTTTTCCACCCCTTCACTTTAAATCTGGAGGTGTCTTTGGGTCTAAAATGAGTCTCTTGCAGATAGCATATTGATGGGTCTTTTTTTTTTTTAACCCTGTGTCTTTCAATTGGGACATTTAGCCCACTTACATTCAGGGTAACTATTGAAAGATATGAATTTAGTGCCATTGTATTGCCTGTAAGGTGACTGTTACTGTATATTGTCTCTGTTCCTTTCTGGTCTATGTTAGTTTTAGGCTCTCTCTTTGCTTAGAGGACCCCTTTCAATAATTCTTGTAGGGCTGATTTGATGATCGCAAATTCTCTTAGTTTCTGTTTGTCCTGGAAGCCTTTTATCTCTCCTTCTATGTTCAATGACAGCCTAATTGCATATTTTTCTCATGTAGCGCCCTGAATATATTGTGCCAGTCCTTTCTGTCCTGCCTGGTCTCTGTGGATAGGTCTGCTGCCAATCTAATGTTTCTACCATTGTAGGTGACAGACCTCTTGTCCTAAGCAGCTTTCAGGATTTTCTCTTTGTCTCTGATATTTGTAAGTTTTGCTATTAGATGTCAAGGTATTGACCTATTTTATTGATTTTTGAGGAGGTTTCTCTGTGCCTCCTGCATTTTGTTGCCTATTTCCTTCCCCAAATTAGGGAGTTCTCTGCTATAATTTGCTCCAATATAGCTTCTGTCCCTCTTTCTCTTTCCTGGGCTCACTCTTTGAAGCCAGCTTCCATGTTCTGATACCAGGGAGCTTTGCCACGCTCAGGCACCCTCAGTCTTTCTGTGACCCCAAAGGTCCTGAGATCACACTCTCCCATAGAGTGTTCCAGCCCCACCCCCTCAGACATAGCCACAACAGCAATGTCCCCCCTAACTGGAGCAGATTTCTAAAAGTTCTGATTTGTGCTCTGCTGCTCTATCTCTTGCCGGTAGCCATCTGACAGAGGCTCCATCCCCATATATTGCCTATATTCCCATATATTGCCTATCTTCCCATATATTGCCCCAGATTCACTTATCCACACATCCTACCTCCCAGAAAGTGGTTGCTTCTGTTCATAGAGTTGCTGCTATTCTTTCTTCAATCTCCTGTTGAGTTCGTAGGTGTCCAGAATGGTTTGATAACTATGTAGCTGAGTTCCTGGGACCAGGTGAATTTTAGGTCTCCTACTCCTCCTCCATCTTGCTCTAGTCAGTACCTCACTTTCAATGATAGAAAATCCACAAAGAAAATCAATTAAAAACAACAGACTTGAGCAACACTATAGACCAAAGGGACATAGCAGATGTATATGGAACAGTCTACTCAACAGCAACAGAATATACATTCTTAAGTTCGCATGAAATATTCTTCAGGATAGATGATGTATTAGTTCAGAAGTTGTAACAAATTTAAAGAAGATTTATACTATATCAGGTATCTTTTCTGACCACAATGGAATGAAACTAGGAATCAGTAGCAGAGGGAAAACTGGGATATTTACAAAATGCAGAAATTAAAATCAGCAAAAGTAAGTACTGTTTTTTTTTTCATGAAAATTAGTAAACCCTTAGCTAGAGTAACACAAAGAGAAAAAAGACTGATATGAATAAAATCAGAAATGAGAGGGAAGACATTACAACTGATGCTACAAGATAAAAAAGATCATGAAATATTATTATGAACAATTACATGCCAAAACTGGAAACCCAAAAAGAAATGAATAGATTTCCAAAAGTGTACAGCTTACCAAGGCTAACTTATGAAGAAATAGAAAGTGAACAGGTTAAAAAGCAATAGAAAGATTGAACTAGTAATCAAAAACTTCCCAACAAATAAGCCCAGGACATATCGGCTTTACTGGTGAATTCTACCAAATATTTAAGGAAGAATTAATACCAATCTTCCTACCTCTGTCAAAAAATTGAAGAAAAGGGAAAACATTGAATCTCATTTTATTAACCAGCATTACCCTGATACGAAAACCGTAATGGACAGAAGGGAAAAAAAAAACTACAGGCTAACATCTGTGACAGATATAGATGCAGAAGTCCTCAACAAAATACTGGGAAACAAAGTTCAACAGCACATTAAAAGGATCAACCTCATGACAAAGTGATGGTTCAATGTACAAAAAGTGATCAGTGTGTTACACTACATTAACAGAATGAAGAATAAAAATGGCAAGATCATCTTAGTATGTACAGAAATGACATTTGACAAAATTGATATATGATATAAACTTTTGACAAATCAGGAGTGGAAGGAGACTACGTCAATATAATAAAGTCTGTATATGAAGAGCTCACTGCTAATATCATACTCAACAGTGAAAAACTTAAAGCGAAACACTCTAACATCGGGAAAAGGGTAAGTATGCTCATTATCACCACATCTTCTAATACTGGAAGTTCTAGCCAGGGCAATTAAGCAATAAAAAGAAATAAAAGCCATTTAAATCATAAAGGAAGAAGTAAAATGGTTCCTGTTGCAGATGACATGATCATATGTATCAAAACACTAAAAATTCAATAGGATCCCCCCAAATAAAATATTTAGGAATAGACTTAAATAAGATAATGAAAAACTCGTGTACTGATAACTACAAGACATTGATGAAAGAAATTAAACAACACAGAAACAAATGGGAAGACATTCTGCATTCTTTTTTTTTGTGAAAAGTCAATTTATTTAAAAAAATTTTTTTTTATTATATTATGTTAGTTACCATACATTACATCCCCGGTTTCTGATGTAAAGTTCGATGATTCATTGGTTGCGTATAACACCCAGTGCACCATGCAATACGTGCCCTCCTTAGTACCCATCACCAGTCAATCCCATTCCCCACCCCCCTCCCCTCTGAAGTGCTCACTTTGTTTCTCATAGTCCATAGTCTCTCATGCTTCATTCCCCCTTTTGATTACCCCCCCTTTCTTTATCCCTTTCTTCCCCTACCAATCTTCCTAGTTCCTATGTTCCATAGATGAGAGAAATCATATGATAATTGTCTTTCTCTGCTTGACATTTTCACTTAGCATTATCCCCTCAGTGCCGTCCATGTTGCAGCAAATGTTGAGAATTCGTTCTTTCTGATAGCTGAGTAATATTCCATTGTATATATGGACCACAGCTTCTTAATCCAGTCATGTATTGAAGGGCATCTCGGCTCCTTCCATGATTTAGCGGGGTTCATATGGCCCTTCTGTTCACTACATCTGTATCTTTTGGGTAAACAACAAGTAGTGCAATGGCTGGGTCATAGGGTAGCTCAATTTTTAAATTTTAAGCGACCTCCACACTGTTTTCCATAGTGGCTGTACCAACTTCCATTCCCACCAACNAGTCCATAGTCTCTCATGTTTCATTCCCCCTTCTGATTACCCCCCTTTTCTTTATCCCTTTCTTCCCCTACCAATCTTCCTAGTTCCTATGTTCCATAGATGAGAGAAATCATATGATAATTGTCTTTCTCTGCTTGACATTTTCACTTAGCATTATCCCCTCAGTGCCGTCCATGTTGCAGCAAATGTTGAGAATTCGTTCTTTCTGATAGNTCCTAGTTCTTATGTTCCATAGATGAGAGAAATCATATGATAATTGTCTTTCTCTGCTTGACTTATTTCACTTAGCATTATCTCCTCCAGTGCCGTCCATGTTGCAGCAAATGTTGAGAATTCGTTCTTTCTGATAGCTGAGTAATATTCCATTGTATATATGGACCACAGCTTCTTAATCCAGTCATGTATTGAAGGGCATCTCGGCTCCTTCCATGATTTAGCGGGGTTCATATGGCCCTTCTGTTCACTACATCTGTATCTTTTGGGTAAACAACAAGTAGTGCAATGGCTGGGTCATAGGGTAGCTCAATTTTTAAATTTTTAAGGGACCTCCACACTGTTTTCCAGAGTGGCTGTACCAACTTGCATTCCCACCAACAATGTAGGAGGGATCCCCTTTCTCCACATCCTCTCCAACAATTGTTGTTTCTTGCCTTGTCTATCTTTGCCATTCTAACTGGCGTAAGGTGGTATCTCAGTGTGGTTTTGATTTGAATTTCCCTGATGGCTAATGATTTTGAACATTTTTTCATGTGTCTGTTAGCCATTTGTATGTCTTCATTGGAAAAGTGTCTGTTCATATCTTCTGCCCATTTTTTGATTTGATTATTTGTTTCTCATGTATTGAGTTTGAGAAGTTCTTTGTAGACCTCGGATACCAGTCTTTTATCTGTAGTGTCCTTTGCAATTATCTTCTCCCATTCCGTGGGCTGCCTCGTAGTGTTTTTACTGTTTCCTTGGGNTTTATCTTTATGAAGTCCCATAAGTTCATTTTATCTTTTGTTTCTCTTGCCTTTGGAGATGTGTCATGAAAAGTTTGCTTTGGATGCNTTTATCCTGATAAAGTCCCATAAGTTCATTTTATCTTTTATTTCTCTTGCCTTTGGAGATGTGTCGTGAAAAAGGTTGCTCTGGCCGATGTCATAGAAGTTGTTGCCTATGTTCTCCTCTAGAATTTTGATGGATTCCTGTCTCACATTGAGGTCTTTCATCCATTTGGAGTTTATTTTTGTGTATGGTGTGAGAGAGTGGTCAAGTTTCATTCTTTTGCATGTAGCTGTCCAATTTTCCCAGCACCATTTATTGAAGAGACTGTCTTTTTTCCACCGGATGTTTTTTCCTGCTTTATCAAAGATTAGTTGCCCAAAGAGCCGAGGGTCCATTTCTGGGTTCTCTATTCTGTTCCATTTTTCCATGTGTCTGTTTTTGTGCCAGTACCATGCTGTCTTTGTGATCACAGCTTTGTAGTACAGCTCGAAATCCGGCATTGTGATGCCCCCAGCTTTGTTTTTCCTTTTCAACAGTTCCTTCGAGATTCGGGGCCTTTTCTGGTTCCATACAAATTTAAGGACTATTTGTTCCAGTTCTTTGGAAATTGTCCTCGATATTTTGATCGGGATACCATTGAAAGTGTAGATTCTCTTTGGGTAGTTTGGGATTTTAACTATGTTAATTCTTCCAATCCATGAGCATGGAATATTTTTCCATCTTTTTATGTCTTCCTCAATATCTTTCAAAAGTGATCTATAGTTTCTAGGATATAGGTCCTTTACGTCTCTGGTTAAGTTAATTCCAAGGTAACG
>NW_023233070.1:136197-206777 GCF_002007445.2 Ailuropoda melanoleuca
TTCCATACAAATTTAAGGACTATTTGTTCCAGTTCTTTGAAAAATGTCCTCGGTATTTTGATCGGGATAGCATTGAAAGTGTAGATTGCTCTGGGTAGCATGGACATTTTAACTATGTTAATTCTTCCGATCCATGAGCATGGAATATTTTTCCATATTTTTGTGTCTTCCTCAATGTCTTTCAAGAGTGATTTATAGCTTCTAGAATATANCTCGGTATTTTGATCGGGATAGCATTGAAAGTGTAGATTGCTCTGGGTAGTATGGACATTTTAACTATGTTAATTCTTCCAATCCATGAGCATGGAATATTTTTCCATCTTTTTATGTCTTCCTCAATATCTTTCAAAAGTGATCTATAGTTTCTAGGATATAGGTCCTTTACGTCTCTGGTTAAGTTAATTCCAAGGTAACGTATGGTTTTTGGTGCTATTGTAAATGGGATGGATTCCCTAATTTCTCTTTCTCAGGCTCATTATTCATGTATTGAAATGCAACTGATTTCTGAGCATTGATTTTGTATCCCGCAATATTACTGAATTGCTCTATAACTTCTAATAGTTTGGGAGTGGATTCCTTTGGGTTTTCCATATAGAGTATCATGTCATCTGCAAAGAGAGACAGTTTGACTTCTTCTTTGCCGATTTGGATACCTTTGATCCCTTTTTGTCTTCTGATTGCTGTTGCAAGGACTTCTAGTACTATGTTGAATAATATTGGCGAGAGTGGGCATCCTTGTCGTGTTCCTGTTCATAAGGGTCAGGCTTCCAGCTTTTCCCCATTGAGAATAATGCTTGCAGTAGGCTTTTCATAGATGGCTTTTATGAGATTGAGAAATGTACCCTCTATTCCTACACTCTGAAGGGTTTTAATCAGGAAAGGATGCTGTATTTTGTCAAATGCTTTTTCTGCATGAATTGAGAGGATCATATGGCTCCTGAGTCTTTTCTTGTCGATATGATGTATCACACTGACCGATTTGGGAATGTTCAACCACGTTTGCATTCTAGGTATGAATCCCACTTGGTCATGATGGATAATCCTTTTAATGTACTGTTGGATTCTATTAGCAAGGATCTTGTTGAGGATTTTGGCATCCATATTCATTAGAGAAATCGGTCTGTAATTCTCCTTTTTGAGGGGGTCTTTGCCTGGTTTGGGGATCAAGGTAATATTAGCCTCATAGAATGAGTTTGGTAGCTTTCCTTCTGTTTCTATTTTTTGAAATAGCTTTAGGANGCTTGCATCCCAGGTATGAATCCCACTTGGTCATGATGGATAATCCTTTTAATGTACTGTTGGATTCTATTAGCCAGGATCTTGTTGAGGATTTTGGCGTCCATATTCATTAGGGATATCAGTCTGTAACTCTCCTTTTTGATGGGGTCTTGGCCTGGTTTGAGGATCAAGGTAATATTGGCCTCATAGAATGAGTTTGGTAGCTTTCCTTCTGTTTCTATTTTTTGAAATAGCTTTAGGAGAATAGGTATTATTTCTTCTTTGAATGTTTGGTAGAACTCCCCAGGAAAACCATCCGGGCCTGGAGTTTTGTTATTTGGAAGGTCGTTTATCACTGACTCAATTTCTTCATAGTTAATTGGCCTATTTAAGAAATCTATTTCTTCCTGTTTCAGTCTTGGTAGTTTATAGGTTTCCAGGAAGGCCTCCATCTGTTCCAGATTGCTTAATTTATAGGCATATAGCTGTTGATAAGAGTTTCTAATAATCATTCCAATTTCATTAGAGTTGGTCGTGACCTCTCCTTTTTCATTCATAATTTTATTAAATTCGGTCCTTTCTCTTTTCTTTTGGATAAGTCTTGCCTGAGGTTTGTCAATTTTATTGATCCTTTCACNGGGATCAAGGTAATATTAGCCTCATAGAATGAGTTTGGTAGCTTTCCTTCTGTTTCTATTTTTTGAAATAGCTTTAGGAGAATAGGTATTATTTCTTCTTTGAATGTTTGGTAGAATTCCCCAGGAAAACCGTCTGGGCCTGGAGTTTTATTATTTGGAAGGTTGTTTATCACTGACTCAATTTCTTCATAGTTAATTGGCCTATTTAAGAACAATTTCTTCCTGTTTCAGTCTTGGTAGTTTATAGGTTTCCAGGAAGGCCTCCATCTGTTCCAGATTGCTTAATTTATAGGCATATAGCTGTTGATAAGAGTTTCTAATAATCATTCCAATTTCATTAGAGTTGGTCGTGACCTCTCCTTTTTCATTCATAATTTTATTAAATTCGGTCCTTTCTCTTTTCTTTTGGATAAGTCTTGCCTGAGGTTTGTCAATTTTATTGATCCTTTCACAGAACCAGCTTCTAATCCTGTTGATCTGCTCTACTGTACTTCTGGTTTCTAATTCATTGATTTCTGCTCTAATCTTCGTCAACTGCTTCCTCGTGAGTGGATTTGGCCTGTCCCTCTGTTGCTGTTCCAGCTTCTCGAGGTGAGAATATAAAAACTGCATTTTAGATTTTTCTATCCTTTTGAGTGAGGCTTGGATGGCTATGTATTTCCCCCTATAAATTGTTTAAATTGATTTTTGATTTCCTGGTTTATCGAGTCATTGCTGAGCTGGATGGTTCCTAGTCTCCAAGTGTTTGAGTTTCTTCCAAATATTTCCTTGTGGTTGAGTTCCAATTTCAGAGTGTTGTGGTCTGAGAATATGCAGGGGATAATTTCAATCTTTTGGTATCGGTTGAGACCTGTTTTGTGTCCCAGATGAGAATATGCAGGGGATAATTTCAATCTTTTGGTATCGGTTGAGACCTGTTTTGTGTCCCAGAACATGGTCTATTCTTGGAATGTTCCATGGGCATTAGAATAGAATAAGTATTCCTTGGGTCTGGGGTGTAGTGTTTTATATATATATAAGCGGTCCAACTCATCATTCAATGCCTTTGATTCTTTTCTTAGTTTTTGCCAGGGTGTTCTGTCTATTTCTGATAGTGGGGTGTTAGGTTCCCTACTATGAATGTCTTTCTATATGTCTCTTTATTCTGGTTAAGAGTTGGCTTGTGTATCTTGCTGCTCCCCTGTTGGGGGCATATATATTTATAATGGTTAAGAGTTGGCTTGTGTATCTTGCTGCTCCCCTGTTGGGGGCATATATATTTATAATTGTCATATCCACTTGTTGGATACACCCGTTATGAATAATATAGTGCCCTTCTGCATCTCTAACTATAGTCTTTAGTTTAAAATCCAATCTATCTGATATAGGAATTGCTACCCCAGCTTTCTTTTGAGGTCCATTTGCATGAAAGATAGACAGCAAATGGATGGGTCATTTCTTTTTATCCAATCTGCAACCCTGTGGCATTTTATGGGAGCATTCAAGCCATTTACATTGATGGGGATTATTGAGAGGTATGATTTTAATGATGCCATGTTGCCAGTAAAGTCTTTGTTTGTATTGGCTGTGACTTTCTGTTCTGTATCACTCTTGGGATTTTTACCTTTATAGAACCCCCCTTAACATCTCCTGATGGGCTGGTTATGTGGTTACGAAATTGGTTAATGATTGGCGATTCTGGAAGGTTTTTATTTCTCCTTCAATTCTGAATGACAGCCTTTTTGGATAAAGGATCCTTGGTTGCATATGTTTCTCTGAAAGAGCTTTAAAAATGCCCCCCAACCCTTTCTCTCATTGCAGAACTGTGTAGACATATCTGACGTAATTCTGATACCTTTGCCTTGGTACGTGAGAAATTTCTTTGCCCTGGCTGCTTCCAATACCGTATCCTTGGATCTCATATTTGCAAATTGCCCTATGACGTGACGTGGCGTAGGTTTGTCGTGGTTGAGCTTGGATGGGGTCCTCTCTGCCTCTTGGACATGAATGTTTGTTTCCCTCGCTAGATTAGAGAAGTTTTCAGCTACAATTTGTTCAAATATCTCTTCTAGACCTCTGTTTTTCTCCACCCCCTCGGGGAAGCTGATGATTCTGACATTGGATCATTTCATTGAGTCAGTAATCTCCCGTAACCTACATTCGTGGGTGTGGATTTTAAGTCCAGCTTCTATTTTCATTTTTTCTTCTACTAACCCATCCTCCAATTCGCTAAATCATTCCTCTGCGTCATTTATCCTGGCTGTCAGAGCCTCTAGTTTTGACTGCATTTGGCTCATAGAATTTTTAATTTCTTCCAGATTCACTCTCAATTTAGCCCTTAGAGATTCTATATTTTCATTGACATTTTTGTTAATACTTTTCTCAAGTCTACACATCATCTTGAACATTGTTACTCTGAATTCCATTTCTGATAATTTGGTTACATCCATATCCATTAGTTCTGTGGCAGAGGCCATAGACTCATTGTAGAGGTTGCAGGGTTGTCCAGAGCCCAAATTATTGACCAGGACCCAGGCCGTGCACCCTTGTTTTATGGGCCCAAATTATTGACCAGGACCCAGGCCGTGCACCCTTGTTTTATGGGGATCTTAGGGATGTGGGCTTCTTCTTTAAAGATTTTATTTATTTATTTGGCAGAGAGACAACCAGGGAGAGAGGGAACGCAAGCAGGGGAGTGACAGAGGAAGAGGCAGGCTCCCAGCGGAGAAGCCCGATGAGGGACTCCTTTCCCGGAACGCCAGGATCATGCCCTGAACAGAAGACAAGCGCTTAATGACTGCACCACTCAGGCGCCCCGGGATGTGGGCTTCTTGATTTTTCAGCCTGCCTTCTGTGGGAGGGGCCTGCCATGCCGATACTTAGGCAACACTGTTTGGGTAGAGTCTCCACAGGGGGATGCGGATGGGCACACTGTGAGCCGGTGTTTCCAGGCTTTTGTTCTCTGGCGCTTTCCCTGGCAGTTTGCTGTGCCTCTTCTGAGAGTCAGAGCAGCAGTGGCCGAATCTCAGCCTCTGTCTCAGAACAGAGGGATCGTGGACCGTTCTCCACTGATGTTCTGGCCACTTCAACTCTGTTTCTGTTGGTGCTGCTCAACCCTGCAGTGTCCTGGGATGTGCGCCCCATACCCGGCATCCCAGCCCTCACTTCCACGGCTGGTGCATCTCTGTCCTTTGTGTTTCTAAGGCCGCCAGCTGCCAGTCACCCTGCTTGCACTCCCGGAGCTCCCAGTCTCAGTCTGGATCCAGTGAGCACACTGGAGTTCCGTGAGAAGTCTGGTGGCATGTGCTCCCGGCTCACGTTCTCAGTCTGCTGTCTCGCTGGTGCCATCCGTGGGTCCACCCGCTCCCCCGTGCAGGTGGCCTGCCAGCCACCAGCCGCCCTGCGTGCACTCCGGAGGTCCGGATCTCAGTCTGGATCCAGTGTGCACACCGGAGTTCCGTGAGAAGCCTGGTGGCGCACGCTCCCCCTCCCTGCTCATGGTCCCGGTCTGTTTTCTCCCCGGAGATGGTCCGGGAGTCCGGCCGCTCCTGTGCAGTTGGCTACCACTTCCCGGCACCCGAATGCGGTGGCTCACTCCCCTTCCATTTATCTTCCAATATCTGTGTGCGGTTTCATGGCTCCCCACTTCGTACCTCAATACTCAGCGCTGGAGATGTTCATTTGTTGAGATCCAGATGTATCTTCCTGCATCTCAGGCAGATTCCATGGATGTTTGCGCTGGTCTGGTACCTATCCAGCTCGACTCAGGGGACCGGCTGAAAAAGGGGTCCCCTACTCCTCTGCCATCTTAACTCCCTCGACTTTCTGCATTTTTTTAAAAGATTTTATTTATTTATTTGACAGAGATAGAGACAGCCAGCGAGAGAGGGAACACTAGCAGGGGGAGTGGGAGAGGAAGAAGCAGTCTCCTAGTGGAGGAGCCTGATGTGGGGCTCGATCCCATAACACCGGAATCACGCCCTGAGCCGAAGGCAGATGCTTAACCGCTGTGCCACCCAGGCGCCCCAACTTTCTGCATTCTTGATTGAAAGTATTCACATTGTTAAAATGTCCATACTGCCCAAGTTATCTACA
Organism: Ailuropoda melanoleuca; assembly: GCF_002007445.2. Lineage (NCBI taxonomy): Eukaryota > Metazoa > Chordata > Mammalia > Carnivora > Ursidae > Ailuropoda > Ailuropoda melanoleuca. The sequence continues at coordinate 142,128 of NW_023233070.1, forward strand.
AATTCAGTGAAAATCCTATCAAAATTCCAATGGCATTTTTCACAGAAATAGAAAAAAAAATTCATGTGGAACCACAAAGGACCTTGAATAGCTAAAACGTCTTGTGAAAGAAGAACAAAAGCTGGGGCATCACACTACCTGATCTCAAAATATGCAATTAACCTCTGAACAACATCAGTTTGAATTATGTGGGTTCACTTATACACATTTTTAAAATAAATATGCTGTAGTGCTGTAAACGTAGTTTCTCTTCTTTATAATTTTCTTAATAATTTTCTTCTCTAGCTGTGTAAGAATACAGTACATAATATATATACAAAATATTTTTAATTGACTGTTTATATAATCAATAAGGCTTGCAGTCAACGGTATGCTATTAAGTTTTAGGGAAGCCAAAATTTATACACAGATTTTCAACTGAATGGGGGGTTGGTGCCCCTAACCCCTCTATTGTTCAAGGGTCAACTGTATTGCAAAGCTATTCTATGATGCTGGTAGAGAGGCAGATACAGACAGATCAATGGAACGGAATAGAGGGTTGAGAAATCAACTCCTATGTATATGGTCAACTCATATTTGAAAAAAATTCCAAGAATACACAGTGGGGTAAACAGTCTCTTTGAGAAATGGTGCTGGGAAAACTGGGATATCCACATGCAAAAGAATGAAATTTGACCCTTACCTTACACCACACACAAAAACAATTCAAAATGGATTAAACTCACAAATGTAGGACACGGAACTATAAAACTCTTAGAGAAACCATAGAGGAAAAGCTTCATGACATTAGCTTTGGCAATGATTGCTGGGAATAACATCAAAGTTACAGGGAACAAAACCAAAATATAGACAAGTGGAATGACATCAAACTAAAAAGCTTCTACACAACAAGGGAAACACTCAACAGAGTGAAAGGACAACCTACAGAATAGGAAAAAAATATTTGTGAACCATGTATTAGGTAAAGGGTTAATTGATACGAATCCTACTATGAATACCAAAAACCAAAACCAAAGCAAAACAAAACCCCCCTAATAACCTGATTTAAAAGTGGGCTAAAAACTTCAATACACTCTCCTCCTAAAATGCCATACTAATGGACAACATGTATATAAAAAGATGGTCAACATCACTCACCATGGGGTGCTTGGGTGACTTGGTTGGTTGGGTGTCTGCCTTTGGCTCAGGTCGTGGTCCTGGGATCCTGGGATCCAGCCCCACATAGAGCTCCCTGCGTAGTGGAGAGTCTGCTTCTCTCTCTCCTTCTTCCTCGGTCCCTCACCTCCAGCTCATGCTCTCTCATGCATGCTCGCTCGCTCTCAAATAAATAAAATCTTAAAGAAATATCATGAATCATCAGGAAAATGCAAATCAAAACCACAATGGGGTGTCACCTGTTAGAATGGCTAGTATAAAGAAAAATAAGTCAACAAGTGTTGGTAAGGTTGTAGAGAAATTGTACACTTGGTGAGAAAGCAAAATACTGCATCCACTGTACAAAACTGTTGACAATTGCCCAAAAATATTAAAATAGAATTCAATATGATTCAGTTATCCTACTTCTGGGTATTTTCCCCCAAAGAATTGACATCAGGATCTCAAAGTGATGTTAGCCTTCTCATGTTCATTGCCATATTATTTACAATAGTCAAGATGTGGATACAAACCAAATGTCCATCAATGGATGAATGGATACAGAAAATGTGGTATAGACACAAAATAGAATGTTGTTAAGTCATAAAAACGAAGGAAATCCTGCATACATGACAACATAGGTGAACCTTGAGCACATTGTACTAAGTGAAATAAGCTAGTCACAGAAGCACAAATAACTTCATGATTCCACTTATATGAAGTATCTAAAATAGTGAAACTCATAGGAACAGAGAGTAGAATTGTGGTTGCCTCAGTCTGGGAGGAGGGCAAATTGGATGTGGCTAATCGGGAAAAATAAAGTCACAGTCATGCATGATGAATAAGTTCTAGAGATCTGCTATATAACATTGTCCCTATTGTTAAGAGTACTTGAAAGTTTGTTAAGAGATCTTTTTTGTGACACATATTTCCAATGAAGGACTTATATTCAGAATATATACAAATTCCTTACAGATCAATAACAGAATGTGGAAGAGCCTAAACAGGCAAATAATTTCTTGCCTAATAGGTAAGAGGCTTCCCAAAAGAGGATAATGAAGGGGTCCAAAACGTGAAAAATTCTCAACGTCATTACAAGAAAAAGACAAATTAAAAGAAATGAGAGCCTCCTAAACACTTATAAAAGGGCTAAAATTAGGGGCGCCTGGGTGGCTCAGTCGTTAAGCGTCTGCCTTCAGCTCAGGGCGTGATCCTGGCGTTATGGGATCGAGCCCCACATCAGGCTCCTCTGCTGGGAGCCTGCTCCTTCCTCTCCCACTCCCCCTGCTTGTGTTCCCTCTCTCTCTGGCTGTCTCTCTCTCTGTCAAATAAATAAATAAAATCTTAAAAAAAAAAAAGGGCTAAAATTAAAAGAACTGACAACATCAAGGGTGTTGAAATTATCAATTAAGACTCTGACACATTGCACGTAGGACTATATATTGGTACAGCACACTTTTTATCACTGTTAAGCCATCTAGTATCTATTAGATATCAATTAAAATTTTTATTAAAATGTGTTTTTAAAGATTAATTTATTTAGCTTGGGGGGAGGGGCAAGGGAAAGAGAGAATTCCAAGCAGACTCCCCACTGAGCATGGAGCTGACTCAGGGCTCAATCTCACCACCCTGAGATCATGACCTGAGCCAAAACCAAGAATCAGCCATTCAACTGACTGAGCCACCCAGGTGCCCTAGTTTCAATTAAATTTATAAATCTTATTTTCTTAAACTTTGTTTATTGTATTTAAGTTTTATACTTACTTTATATTAAAATTAACTTGATATTTATTTCCAGAATTTTGACAAAGATATTTCCACATGAATTTTCAGTCTAATTAGCAAAAATATTTTTCTTTCCTTTTCCAATTAACTTGAAGCTGAATGTCTTACTTCTCCCTTTGCTACACTTTTAACTTTATTTTTTTATTAATTTTTTAAATTATATTATGTTTGTCACCATACAGTACACCCCTAGTTTTTGATGTAAACTTCCATGATTCATTACTTGCCTATAACAACCAGTGCGCCAGGCAATATGTGCCGTCCTTAATTCCCATCACCAGCCTATCCCATTCCCTCACCCTCTTTCCCCTCTGAGGCCCTCAGTTTGTTTCCCAGAGTCCATAGCATGGCTCATTCCCCCTTCTGTTTACCCCCCCTTTCTTCATCCCTTATTTCTCCTACTGATCTTCCTACTTCTTATATTCCATAAATGAGTGAAACTATATTAAAATTGTCTTTCTGTGCTTGACTTATTTCGCTTAGCATTAGCTCCTCCACTCCCGTCCATGTTGCTGCAAATGTTGAGAAATCGTTCTGTTTATGGCTGAGTAATATTCCATTGTATATATGGAACACATCTTCCGAATCCAGTCATCTGTTGAAGGGCATCTCATCTCCTTCCACACTTTAGCTGTTGTGGACAATGCTGCTATGAACCTTGGGGTGCATATGGCCCTTCTGTTCAGTACGTCTGTATCTTTGGGGTAAATACCCAGTAGTGCAATTGCTGGATCATACGGAGGCTCTATTTTAAAATTTTGAGGGACCTCCACACTGTTTTCCAAAGTGGCTGTACCAACTTGCATTCCCACTAACAATGTAAGAGGGATCCCCTTTCTACACATCCTCTCCAACATTTGTTGTTTCCTGCCTTGTCAATTTTTGCCATTCTAACTGGTGTAAGGCGGTATCTCAGTGTGGTTTTGATTTGAATTTCCCTGATGGCTAATGATTTTGAACATTTTTTCTTGTTTCTGTTAGCCATTTGTATGTCTTCATTGGAAAAGTGTCTGTTCATATTTTCTGCCCATTTTTTGATTTGTTTATTTGTTTCTTGTGTATTGAGTTTGAGAAGTTCTTTGTAGATCTTGGATACCAGTCTTTTATCTGTAGTGTTATTTGCAAATATCTTCTCCCATTCCGTGGGCTGCCTCTTAGTCTTTTTGACTGTTTCCTTGGCTGTGCAGAAGCTTTTGATCTTGATGAAGTGCCACAGGTTAATTTATCTTTTGTTTCTCTTGCCTTTGGAGATGTGTCATGAAAAAAGTTGCTGTGGCCGCTGCCTATGTTCTCCTCTAGAATTTTGCTGGATTCCTGTCTCACATCAAGGTCTTTCATCCATTTGGAGTTTACCTTTGTGTGTGGTGTGAGAGAGTGGTCAAGTTTCATTCTTTTGCATGTACCTGTCCAATTTTCCCAGTAGCATTTATTGAAGAGACTGTCTTTTTTCCACTGGATGTTTTATCCTGCTTTGTCAAAGATAGTTGCCCAAAGAGTTGAGGGTCCATTTCTGGGTTCTCTCTTCTGTTTCTTTGGTCTATGTGTCTGTTTTTGTGCCAGTACCATGCTGTCTTTGTGATCACAACTTTGTAGTATAGCTTGAAATACGGCAACGTGATGCCCCCAGCTTTGTTTTTTCTATTCAACAATTCCTTGGTGATTCAGGGCCTTTTCTGGTTCTACACAAATTTAAGGACTGTTTGTTCAAGTTCTTTGAAAAATGTCTTTGGTATTTGGATCGGGATGGCATTGAAAGTGTAGATTGCTCTGGGTAGCATAGACATTTTAACTATGTTAATATTTTCGATCCATGAGCATGGAATATTTTCTATCTTTTTGTTTCTTCTTCCATGTTTTTCAAGAGTGATTTGTGGGGCTCCTGGGTGGTGCAGTCGTTAAGTGTCTGCCTTCGGCTCAGGGCGTGATCCTGGCATTCTGGGATCAAGCCCCACATCAGGCTCCTCCTTTAGGAGCCTGCTTCTTCCTCTCCCACTCCCCCTGCTTGTGTTCCCTCTCTCACTGGCTGTTTCTGTCTGTCAAATAAATAAAAAAAAAATCTTTAAAAAAAGAAGAGTGATTTGTACTTTCTAGAATATAGATCCTTTACAACTCTGGTTAAGTTAATTCTGAGCTAACATATGATTTTTGGTGCTATTGTGAATGGAATGGATTCCCCAATTTCTATTTCTTCAGTCTCACTGTTCATGTGTAGAAATGCAACTGATTTCTGAGCATTGATTTTGTAACCCGCCACATAACTGAATTGCTCTATAACTTCTAGTATTTCGGGGGTGGATTTTTTTGGGTTTTCCAAAATAGAGTGTCATGTCATCTGTGAAGAGAGGCAGTTTCACTTCTTCTATGCTGATTTGGATAGCTTTTAACCATTTTTGTTGTCTGATTGCTGTTGCAAGGACTTCTAATACTATGTTGAGTAATAATGGCATGAGTGGGCAATCTTGTTGTGACAAAATACAGCATCCTTTCCTGGTTAAAACCCTTCAGAGTGTTACGGTTAGAGGGTACATCCCTCAATATCATAAAAGCCATCTATGAAAAGCCTACAGCAAATATCATTCTCATTGGGGAAAAGCTGGAAGCCTTTCCCTTGAGATCAGCAACACGAAAAGAATGTATACTTTTAACTTAAAATCTTAACCTTCTTCTCTTCCACCTCAGTAATCTATGTGTACGTAGGTTTCTGTATATTTAACATAAACTCAATCAAAATATTTTTTGAATACATGGAAGGGAGAACTGAGAAAAAGATTCTGAAATTCATATGATAAGAAAATAACAGTCTGGGGATGTAGTGTATGGTGATTAACACAATATAATAAAATAAAATTTAAAAAAAAAAAAAAAAAAAAAAAAAAAAAAAAAAAAAAAAAAAAAAAAAAAAAAAAAAAAAAAAAAAGAAAATAACAGTACCCAGGTAAACTTTTGTACTAATGATGAATGAAATATAGAGCTTTTTATTTTCAAGAAACATCTTCCTGATTTTTAATGTAGTACCAAATATTAATTAGAATATCTCAGATACTTTGGTAGATATACATATTTAGAAGTTTCTTTTTTTTAAAGATTTTTTTTTTTTATTTATAAGACAGAGATAGAGACAGCCAGCGAGAGAGGGAACACAAGCAGGGGGAGTGGGAGAGGAAGAAGCAGGCTCACAGCAGAGGAGCCTGACGTGGGGCTCGATCCCATAGCGCCGGGATCACACCCTGAGCCGAAGGCAGACGCTCAACCGCTCTGCCACCCAGGCGCCCCTAGAAGTTTCTTGTAATCACAATACCCAAAGAAAATTTCCATTAACAATATAGATGCATATCGTCTTAAATGTTTTTCAAAGCAAAACATAAAATTACTTATACTTTTTTTTTTTACTAAAAGAGTATTAGCCACAACTTTGCATACCTTAAAATATAGGCCTATGTCATCACTTTGTGGCATATCAGATTCAAAGTATTTATTTATTTATTTTTAGTAATCAATTTAAAAATGAAAAATAATTCATTTAAAAAATCCATTATGAATATTTAGACTACTTTTAGTTTTTCATTGTTGCAAACAAACAGTAATAGACATTATTATATAAATACCCATTTTAGAGCAATTGTCCAGTTATAGTCTCAGGTTAAATCCCAGAAGAGAAATTGCCCAAATCTAGCCTTGATTGTCCTTTCTTAATTCATTCAATAGATTGTATGTGCATGTGAATGTGTGAGTCATTCTGCATCTTATTACAATTATAATGAAATAAACGTTCATTTAAAAAATATACGTATGCAAAAGAATGAAATAATCATTAATCTTAGCACTGAGGATGATCATTGTTAAAATATGTCAATATATAGATGTACACACGAGTGTGTGATGTATATTGGTGTTTTTATATTTTACTTAGAATTATCACATTTTTGAAAATTCTAAATTAAAATGAGTTCATATACTTAGAATGGAAATTGCAGGCACTTTTTTACTTAACCTAAATAGTTGCTAAATACAGACAAATGAATGGGTTAAGGAATTTTAGGAAGCCACTTCTAATATAAAACTAAGAGTATTTGCAGTTGAGGTAACAGATAATTGTTTTTTCTGGAATTCCAATTCATTTTTGTTTTCCTGAACCTTTCCCTTCAGTTAACCACGCCCTTTAAATCACTTATATTAGTGCTTAAAACAAAACAAAACAAAACAAAACAAAACAAAAACAACACTGGCACTTTGAGTTGTCTTTTATTTTGTTTTCTCTTACAGCAACAGTGTCTAACAACCTTGGCCTGGAAGAAGGACAATACCATATATATCATCAGAAACTGACCTAAACCAAGAAGGGAAAAATAATTTCACCCTCATCTCTGTTGTCACTGCTGAGGGATTAAAATATGAAATAATAAATCATCTGCACTTGAATCACCTAAATTTTGTCTGATGTTTTCTCTGTACTTTCAGTCTCAACTTCTACCTTGTCTACTGCAAATTGAATCCAGAAGAGGCTCTGAATCAGGTGAAAGCAGCTTAAGACCCTCATCTCATGATGCCAAGAGGGGCTGCTAGTTTAGTCTCATGACCCAAGGATAGCGTGTCCCATTTTCCCTTATGCTCTTTAAGTTGACCTGAATCTTCTTCCCTCAGTCCAACCTCCCTCCTTCTCTTCAGAGCTCCTAGCTTTCAGCTAGTCTGTGATTTGCCCCAGTGGTACTTACTCAATCTCCTATTGTTACTGTTTCTCCTCTTTGAAAGCTGTATATCCACTTTAGCCTGTTGAGACATCTGTTTACCAAGAGTAGATTTATTATGGAGCTAAGGAAGCCAAAGCATCAGGGCCACTTGACTAGGGCTCTCATTTCCAAGTCAGGACCTTACATTTTGTATTCTTTTACTCAGAGAGAGTTCATCAAATTTTATACAGTTTGGGACCTACAGAACCTGTATCTTCCTCTTCATCAGCAAACTTGGCAGTGGTATGCTGGAGCCAGTTCATACCAGCTTGCAAGAAATTTTGCTCACATAAAAAAAAAAGACAAGTTTTGTGATGGTGTGGAGAAATTAGAACTGTTGCACACTGTTGATGGGAATGTAAAATGGTGAAGCTGTTGTAGAAAAAAATTGATAGTTCCTCCAAAAATTAGAACTTGAACTACAATATGATCCAGCAAAGATAGAGTAGAAATGTCTTAGAGAAAATTATTTTGCTTTTGGATTTGGAAAGGAGATGGATGCTGCAGCTAGGAAGATGCTGCTGAAATAAAATGTTTTGTCTCCTGGAAAAAACTTCTCTATTACTCATAATTCCATACAAATTGTGTGAAAGGCCAGTGAAAATTTGGAAATCATGCAGTCGTGTAATAATTTGAGGATATTTATTCCTATTTAGGAAACACAGGGCTTAGTAATTCTCTCTCAGTCAAAATATATGCTGTTATACTGATATACTGTTTTGTGAACTGTTCATTTAGTAATAAATTCTCAGAAAGTGAAATGCAACACCATTTCCTCATTGTTTGAAGTCTAGTGCATTTTTCTTTTGATATCTGACATTTTTCTGGAATTACTCTGGAAAAATGATCAGTTACTCTACAGTGTTAAATTCTATGAATTCATTTCAGTCCTCTTTTTCTGCTTTTTGTTGTTGTTGTTGTTGTGTTTGTTTATAGTTGATATTTGAACTTTAGACCTTCTTTCATTTCTGAAACACTTCCTCCTCTTCTAATTCCTAGTTGTGTATCCATCTCTGACCATTCTTTCTCAATGTACTTTGTTACCATCCATTTATTTGTCCTTAAATATTGGTGTTATTTACACTTTACTCCATTTCTTTTTGTTCTATAATAGTAGTTCATAACTGTGTGCATCATTCTACCTGGGGAGATTTTGCAAAATATTTATTCTGAAGCACCCACCCTTGAAATATGTATTCAGTAGGATGTTTCTCTGATAACGGTTATTCTTCTGATATAAAATACCCTTCATTGTTGCTAACTCAGACACACACACACACAGAGATCAATATTTTATCTGAGTTCATATGTTTACCTAAATTCCTAGTAGGCTCATGATGAGCTAGACACAGATTACCAACATAATTCTTGATGGTGGTTGTACCTCTCCCTAAGCGTGTTATGCAAGGTCATTTTTTGAATTCCTGGGTAAAACAAGAGCCCAGCTTAAACAGGTAGAGCTCAGGACACATGGAGTACTCACATGTGGATCACCAAAGGAAAATATACAGAACTTGGCTGCCTCTCCAAAATTACAGTTAGAGACCAGGACAAGATCCCAAGGAGAATGATCTCATCTATGAAACCTGAGATGACATCAGAAACTAATGATGTACTGAACATAGTAAAAAAATAAAGAAACCTGAGATGTCCCTTACTAACAGTTTCCTCTTTGACTCATAGCTTTAGCTGAACATGACTTAGAAGGATTCTAATGGATGATTTATGTCATCTTGTGCAGCTACAGTACTTTTTCTGGGCAGCAGAGTCTGTCCTCTATTTGATGACTAGCCCTCCAGGCTTCTTCAGTCTTGCATCTGTGTATTCTCAACACATGACTCCATAATTTCCAACAAAACTGAAGAAAGTGTGGGAAACACGTTCCCTGTCCACTAACCATTTCTAACTGGCAGTGACCCAAATAATTTATTCTCATGGTGCCTTGGCTTAATCGAGTCACATAACCTTAGCTTCAAGGGAGGCTGGAAAACATCAGGAGAACTTATGGAATATTTGGTGAGCTTTACTGTCCCTATCATGTGTGAAATGGAAAAAAGCTAATGTTGTGACATCCGTGACTCGATACAAGCCTGCCACGGTTCCCATGACGGAAGACCTGCTAAAGCACCCAATGACAAGGCCATGGTCATTGATTTGGCTAAGGCTTCCCTCCGCTCTCTTCACTCTCAAGTCCCTAGAGAATCAGTTTGCTAGTTTCTGAGTTGGACGCTAAACAAATTTCTGAGGTACAGTGACACTGGAAAAGTGCCATTGCTGCATTGACAAGGCCTATAGAAATTTTTAAAAGTTGGACATCCTGGGTGCACATAAGTATGTGCATAAACAGAGTGTCAGGAGTGATAACCACAAGAATCTTCCTTGCAGTCCTCCTACTACAAGAAGCATGAGTGGTAAAGGGTCTGAGCAGCTGCACATTGTTGGCGAGGCCACCCTGCCCATGATTCCAACCAATGGTAGAATCTTGATAGAGATACGAAGACAGGCAATCCTGAATGACTCAGGACTCCTCTGACAGCTGCCTCTGGCTTGAGAACTCCCCAACAGACCCGCTGACACTTCCCTACATTGAACAGACCCTCCGTAGGTGGTGTGAATCCTAGGCTGCTGCTATTCAATTTTCTTTCCCTCTCTCCTTCCCTTAGGGTTGGACTTCACTCTCTACTGGCTTTCTCAGGCTTTTCATCGTTCTCCCCATTTTTCACAGTGGTTTTCTTCCTAATAGAATCAATGCACATTTAGTCCTGTCCTGGCATCTGCTACTCAGAAGATCCAGATTAAAACAAGTAATACTGAAGGTATCAGTAAATTGGTAGTAAGATGTGGATTTGGTTTGGAAGCAAGGACAGGATCCTCCTGGGGGAAAAAAGGACGCAGATAGTTCGGACCACAAGGTGGCAGTACAATTTGACAATTTTCATGGGGAAGAGGGAAACTAGCCCACTAGAGGAGACTGGTGGTAGAGATGCAATAAAGCAGGCATTTCAAGTCAGTGGAGTTAGCTGATTACTGCTGTAGAAGATGATAAGAGATCCAAGGCTGTTGCCAAGCAGTTACTGCCTATGCCTTCAAGCCACAGAGTCTCAGCGGTACTTATAAAGAGGCCTTTATCAGCCATTGTTGCGTGTCAGATACAGGTGAAAGGCAGGCAAAAAATCTGTTTGTTACCCTTGCAATTTCCAGAGACATCTGACTACTCAGCCAAAGGAGCTCTGGTAGCCTAAGGTCAGGGTGCTGTGAGAAAAACCTGAGATCCCGACAACAGGAAGGAGGACTTCTGAATGTATGCCACTGAAGATGTTGATTCTCTTAAGTCCACCTCCTCTGCCCAGTGATTGGAAGCTACTGTGCTTGAAGATGGTGCAGGAATTTCTTCCCTGCAAAGGAATTGGTGCCTCCACCCCTATTGCTCAGGAGTTTCCCATCTCTTCTTCTGACTCCTAAGCCAATAAATAGGATTAAATCCTATGGTAACAGAGGTGGTGATGTTCTGGCCAGGGGGTGTTGCTTAGATGGCAGAATCCAAGAGGCCATAATTACCACTGTGATCAGCATGGGTGGAGGAGCAGCCAAGGGAACTTGACTCACAGGTAGTTGTGCAGACAGTAAATAGAGGATAGAGGCTTTTTAGATGCAAAATAGACTGGCAGCCAACTAGGGAGTCCCTTACATCAATAATGAAGAGAAAGCAAGAATAGCAGGAGACCAAGTGTTGTCTCTCCAGTAAAAAATCACAATCCCTGAGTTTCAGTTTCCAGACCTAAACCAGTTTTTATTTTTTTATTTTTTTAAAATTTTTTTTAAAGATTTTATTTGACAGAAATAGAGACAGCCAGCGAGAGAGGGAACACAAGCAGAGGGAGTGGGAGAGGAAGAAGCAGGCTTATAGCGGAGGAGCCTGATGTAGGGTTCGATACCATAACGCCGGGATCACACCCTGAGCCGAAGGTAGACGCTTTACCGCTGTGCCACCCAGGCGCCCCTAAACCAGTTTTTAGATATGAAACCCAACGTTTGAGAATGTGGCTTGATTTCTTGTTGGAAAGACCCTCTAACTCCATGGAAAGTATAAACTATCATGATTCTTCCCATCTTTCCCTAAAGGAAGCTATAGCCAGTTCACTCAAGTGTCTGTACACTGGCAGAAGGGAACTGACAATATATTTTGAGGACAATTGACACAAATTCTGGGTTGATTTTGGTACTCATCAGCAGTCTTGTTGGATTTGAGCCTAGGAGAACCAGGTAATAAATTGGTTCTTGGCTAAAGTTTGGCTCACAGTTGCCTCCTGAGTCTATAGATACCTCCAGTGATCATTTCCCCAGTTTTCTACTGAATACCTGGAATTGATACACAGTTGGAGTAATCCCACATTGAGTCCCTGACCTGTGGTGTAAAAGCTATCCTAGTAGAAAAAAACAAAAGTAAACCCCTGACTGACACCATTTCACCGACTGGCCAAGACAGTAAATCAAAAACACCATGTACAGTGATAGATGGTAGCTACACTTGTGTGAGCATAGCACGACACATAGGGTTGTTGAATCACGATGTTGTACACCTGAAACTAATATAATATTCTGTTGTCAAATACACTCAAAAACAAAAAACAAACATATCTTGGGGAAAGGAGGTAGTGGAAATTATTACCACTGTTAAAATGCAGGGGTGGTGGTCTCCATCATATTTTTGTTTGATTTATCAGTCTGGTCCCTGCAGAAAGCAGATGGAACTTGATAAATGATCAGACTAATGCTGCCTTATCTAACAACACAGTTCACCCTTGAAGAACATGGGGGTGAGGGATGCTGAACCCCCCCTTCACGGTTAAAAATCCACGTATTTTGTATGTTATATGTGTTATATACTGCATTCTTCCAATAAAGTAAGCTAGAGGAAAAAAATTAAGAAAAATCACAAGATAGAGAAGATACAATTACACTACTGTACATATATTGACTGAAAAAATCTGCATTATTGGTGGTCCTGAGAAGTTCAAACTTATGTTGTTCAAGTGTCGACTGTATACCTAATTCAAATCAATGTGTCAGATGTAGTATCATTGATGGAAGTGATTACTAAAATCTCAAGCACACGGTATGTGGCCACTGATTTGAGGAATATAGTATTTTTCATTCACATCAATAATAGTTTTCATCCATGTTGACATTCTGACACTGGTAATTCCCTGTGAGTAAGAACAGGCAAATGTAAAAAAACAATAAACTCCAGAGGAATCCCTTCTTTCCTCAATGTGCCTCTTGCTGTCTTCTAATGGCAAAGTTTAGCATCACTCTCTCATAATAGATAAAATATTTAGAATTCAATTCATTATTGCAGAACAGGTATTGAATAGCGAATTCAAATCTGAGAGGCAATAAATAACCTGGCCTTCTGGCCTTCTGGTTATGGGCCTGAAAAGTACTGAAGCATTGGAGAAAAGGAGGTCTGGGGTAGAGGCATGTGGGTACTCCCACATATGGGAGTAGGTACAAAGTGTTAATATTTTTGTATCACATATTCATACTACTAGAAAACATTCATTACAAGAAAAGCACTAAAAACCAAGTTGTCCCAGGAGTGTCGCGATGGGCCTATAAATGACATGGCCATGGTAGCTAGGTATAGGCCTAATACATACATTTCCACTTACTGAAGCAAATACAGTCACTGCTGCCTCTAAATGTCAAAGTTGNATTTTGTTCAATTATTTGTTCACCTTTCCTATCAGCAGAGCCTTAGCTGGCATGACTGTATATGGGATTACTGATATAACCAGTAATATAAGGGAATCCATAGGCATAGACTCCCACATTGCATAGCATCTGACCAAGGCAACCACTTCATAGTGAAAAAGGTGTGGTTGATTTCCAATGATTGTTTCTCAAAACGTGTCACTTAGCCTCATAGAACTCTTGAACAGCTTTCTGAACGTGAAACTGAATCACCAGATTGAAGGAGGTATTCTAAAGTAATGCGATAATTTCTGTGATGATTAATTTTATGTGCCAACTTGACTGGGCTATAAGATACCCATAGGTGGTAAAACATTATTCCTAGGTATCTGAATAGAACAAAAATGTTGAGGAACGATGAATTTGCTCTCTGCCTGAGCTGAACGCACTCATCTTTTCCTGCCTTTGGACATCAGTAATCCTTGTTCTTAAGGACTCAGATAAAGGGCTTACAACATCAGCACCTGATTCTCAGGTCTTTAGACTCATCAGACACTGATTGTACCACCAGCTTTCCTGGTTCTCCAGCTTGCAGATGGCTGACCATGGGACTTCTTGGCCCCCATAACCACATGGGACAATTCTAAAATAGAGCTCATATGTATCTCAGGGCGCCTGGGTGGCTTAGTCGCGTAACTGTCTGCGTTCGGCTTAGGTCATGATCCCAGAGTCCTGGGTTTGAGCCCCATGTTGGGCTCCCGGCTGAGCAGGAAGCCTCTTCTCCCTCTCTGCTGTTTCCCCTGCTTGTGCTCTATGTCAAATAAATAAATAAAATCTTTAAAAAATTTTATATATATATATATATATATATATATATATATATATATATCTTATTGGTTTGGTTTCTGTGGAGAAACTGGAAAAATACAACATCGTTAGGATGAAATATGCTTTTTAATCCAGAATTCCTAATGTGTCACTAACAGTAAGGACAATAGAATGGGGATATAGGGGTGGAAGTAGGAGTGGCCACGCCGACCTTTCCCCCATGCCCAGCTGAGGGACTTCTTGGCTTCCGACCCACATTCTGGGATCTTTGGATAGGAGGTCATGCATGGTTCCCAAAGGAGGCAGCTCTTCTCAGAAGAAACAGCAAATTCTAAATTTCTAACTAAAATACAAGGACGGCTGCTAGCAGGACACTTTTAACTTTTGTATCCGGTGGCAAAAGAAGAACAACAACAAAAGGGTCACTATGGATCCAGAGTTAAGATGGCGGAGGAGTAGGAGACCCCTTTTTCAGCCGGTCCCCTGAGTCGAGCTGAATAGGTACCAGACCAGCATGAACATCCACGGAATCCGCCTGAGACGCAGGAAGATACATCTGGATCTCTACAAATGAACATCTCCAGCCCTGAGTATTGAGGTACAAAGCAGGGAGACGTGAAACCACGCACAGATATCGGAAGATAAATGAAAGGGTGAGGGAGCTGCCACGTTCAGGTGCCAGGAAGCGGTAGCCACCGGCACTGGGGAGCGGGGAGACTCGTGGACAGCACCCGCGAGACAGCAGACTGAGACCATGAGACGGGAGCACGCGCCACCAGACTTCTCACAGAATTCCGGAACTCCGGTGTGCTCACTGAATCCAGAATGAGACCGGGAGCTCCGGGAGTGCGCACGGGGTGGCTGGCGGCTTTAGAAACACAAAGGACAGAGACACGCCGGCCCTGGAAGTGAGGGCTGGGATGCCGGGTGTGGGGTGCACATCCCGAGACGCTGCAGGGTTGAGCAGCACCAACAGAAACAGAATTAAAGTGGCCAGAACGTCAGTGGAGAATGGGCCGCAATCACTCTGTTCTGTGACAGAGGCTGAGATTCGGCTGCTGCTGCTCTGACTCTCAGAAGAGGCACAGCAGACCGCTAGGGAAAGCCGCCAGAGAACAAAAGCCTGGAAATACCGGCTCACGTTGTGCCCATCCCCCCTCGCAGGGGACACGGAGACTCTACCCAAACAGGGTTTCCTGAGTACCCGTGTGGCAGGCCCCTCCCCCAGAAGGCAGGCTGAAAAATCAAGAAGCCCACATCACGGGGAGCCTAGGTGGTGCAGTCACTGAGGGCCTGTCTTTGGCTTAGGGAGTGATCCTGGCATTCCGGAAGCGAGTCCCTCATCGGGGTCCTCCGCTGGGAGCCTGCTTCTTCCTCTCCCACTGCTCTACTTGTGTTCCCTCTCTCACTGGTTGTCTCTCTGCCAAATAAATAAATAAAATCTTTAAAGAAGAAGCCCACATCCCTAAGATCCCCATGAAACAAGGGTGCATGGCCTGGGTCCTGGTCAATAATTTGGGCTCTGGACAACCCTGCAACCTCTCCTCATCAGAATGATGAGAAGGAGACGACCCCCCCCCAGCAAAGAAAAGACAACAAGTCTATGGCCTCTGCCACAGAACTAATGGATATGGATGCAACCAAATTATCAGAAATGGAATTCAGAATAACAATGGTCAAGATGATGAGTAGACTTGAAAAAAGTATTAATGAAAATGTTACTGAGAATATAGGATCCCTAAGGATGGAAATGAGAGTGAATCTGACAGAAATTAAAAATTCTATGAGCCAAATGCAGTCAAAACTAGAGGCTCTGCCGGCCAGGGTCACCGAGGCAGAGGAACGTATTAGCGAATTGGAGGATGGGTTAGTAGAAGAAAAAACAGAAACAGAAGCTGAACTTAAAAAAATCCACTCCCATGAATGTAGATTACGGGAGATTACTGACTCAATGAAACGATCCAAAGTCAGAATCATCGGCATCCCCGAGGGGGTTGAGAAAAACAGAGGGCTAGAAGAGATATTTGAACAAATTGTAGCTGAAAACTTCCCTAATCTAGTGAGAGAAACAAACAATTGTGTCCAAGAGGCAGAGAGGACCCCATCCAAGCTCAACCACGAGAAACCTACACANAACCAGGACAAACCTACGCCACGGCATGTCATAGTGCAATTCGCAAATATTAGATCCAAGGATATAGTATTGAAAGCGGCCAGGGCAAAGAAATTTCTCACATACCAAGGAAAGGTATCAGAATTACGACAGACCTGTCTACACAGACCTGGAATGAGAGAAAGGGTTGGGAGGGGGCATTTTTAAAGCTCTTTCAGAGAAAAACATGCAGCCAAGGATCCTTTATCCAGCAAAGCTGTCATTCAGAATTGATGGAGAAATAAAGACGTTCCAAAATCGCCAATCATTAACCAATTTCGTAACCATGAAACCAGCCCTACAGGAGATATTAAGGGGGGGTTCTATAAAGGTAAAAAGGCCCTAAGAGTGATACAGAACAGAAAGTCACAACCGATACAAACAAAGACTTTACTGGCAACATGGCATCATTAAAATTCTCTCAGTATTCAGAGTCAATGTGAATGGCTTACATGCTCCCATAAAATGCCACAAGGTTGCAGAATGGATAAAAAGAAATGACCCATCCATTTGCTGTCTACAAGAGCCTCATTTTGAACCCAAAGATACATTCAGACTGACAATAAAGTGATGGAGTACCATCTTTCATGCAAATGAACATTAAAACAAAGCTGGGGTAGCAAATCTCATATCAGATAGATTGGATTTTAAACTAAAGACTATAGTTAGAGACACAGAAGGGCACTATATTATTCTTAAAGAGAGTATTCAACAAGTGATATGTCAATTATAAATATATATGCCCCCAACGGGGGAGCAGCAAGATACACAAGCCAACTCTTAACCAGAATAAAGAGACATATAGATAAAAAGACATTCATAGTAGGGGACCTCAAAACCCCACTATCAGAAATAGACAGAACACCCTGGCAAAAACTAAGCAAAGAATTAAAGGCTTTGAATGCCATACTCATCAAGTTGGACCTCATAGATTTGTATAGAACACTACACCCCAGAACCAAAGAATACTCATTCTATTCTAATGCCCATGGAACATTCTCAATAATAGACCATGTTCTGGGACACAAAACTGGTCTCAGNCGTTACCTTGGAATTAACTTAACCAGAGACGTAAAGGACCTATATCCTAGAAACTATAGATCACTTTTGAAAGATATTGAGGAAGACATAAAAAGATGGAAAAATATTCCATGCTCATGGATTGGAAGAATTAACATAGTTAAAATGTCCATGCTACCCAGAGCAATCTACACTTTCAATGCTATCCTGATCAAAATATCGAGGACATTTTTCAAAAAACTGGAACAAATAGTCCTTAAATTTGTATGGAAACAGATAAGGCCCTGAATCTCCNGAATCTCCAAGGAACTGTTGAAAAGGAAAAACAAAGCTGGGGGCATCACAATGCCGGATTTCGAGCTGTACTACAAAGCTGTGATCACAAAGACAGCATGGTACTGGCACAAAAACAGACACATCGACCAATGGAACAGAATAGAGAACCCAGAAATGGACCCTCGGCTCTTTGGGCAACTAATCTTTGATAAAGCAGGAAAAAACATCCGGTGGAAAAAAGACAGTCTCTTCAATAAATGGTGCTGGGAAAATTGGACAGCTACATGCAAAAGAATGAAACTTGACCACTCTCTCACACCATACACAAAGATAAACTCCAAATGGATGAAAGACCTCGATGTGAGACAGGAATCCATCAAAATTCTAGAGGACAACATAGGCAGCAACCTTTACGACATCGGCCAAAGCAACCTTTTTCATGACACATCTACAAAGTNATAAAAGATAAAATGAACTTATGGCACTTTATCAGGATAAAAAGCTTCTGCACAGCCAAGGAAACAGTCAAAAAAACTAAGAGGCAGGNCAAAAACAGACACATCGACCAATGGAACAGAATAGAGAACCCAGAAATGGACCCTCGGCTCTTTGGGCAACTAATCTTTGATAAAGCAGGAAAAAACATCCGGTGGAAAAAAGACAGTCTCTTCAATAAATGGTGCTGGGAAAATTGGACAGCTACATGCAAAAGAATGAAACTTGACCACTCTCTCACACCATACACAAAAATAAACTCCAAATGGATGAAAGACCTCAATGTGAGACAGGAATCCATCAAAATTCTAGAGGAGAACATAGGCAACAACTTCTATGACATCGGCCAGAGCAACCTTTTTCACGACACATCGCCAAAGGCAAGAGAAATAAAAGATAAAATGAACTTATGGGACTTTATCAGGATAAAGAGCTTCTGCACAGCCAAGGAAACAGTCAAAAAAACTAAGAGACAGCCCACGGAATGGGAGAATATATTTGCAAAGGACACCACAGATAAAGGACTGGTATCCAAGATCTACAAAGAACTTCTCAAACTCAATACACGAGAAACAAATAAACAAATCATAAAATGGGCAGAAGATATGAACAGACACTTTTCCAATGAAGACATACAAATGGCTAACAGACACATGAAAAAATGTTCAAAATCATTAGCCATCAGGGAAATTCAAATCAAAGCCACATTTACAAGCCACCTTACGCCAGTTAGAATGGCAAAGATAGACAAGGCAAGAAACAACAATTGTTGGAGAGGATGTGGAGAAAGGGGATCCCTCCTACATTGTTGGTGGGAATGCAAGTTGGTACAGCCACTCTGGAAAACAGTGTGGAGGTCCCTTAAAAAGTTAAAAATTGAACTACCCTATGACCCAGCCATTGCACTACTGGGTGTTTACCCCAAAGATACAGACGTAGTAAAGAGAAGGGCCATATGCACCCCAATGTTCATAGCTGCATTGTCCNCCAGTTAGAATGGCAAAAATTGACAAGGCAGGAAACAACAAATGTTGGAGAGGATGTGGAGAAAGGGGATCCCTCTTACATTGTTGGCGGGAATGCAAGTTGGTACAGTCACTTTAGAAAACAGTGTGGAAGTCCCTCAAAAAGTTGGAAATAGAGCTACCCTATGACCCAGCAATTACACTACTGGGTATTTACCCCAAAGATACAGACGTAGTAAAGAGAAGGGCCATATGCACCCCAATGTTCATAGCTGCATTGTCCACAATAGCCAAATCATGGAAGGAGCCGAGATGCCCTTCAACAGATGACTGGATTAAGAAGCTGTGGTCCATATATACAATGGAATATTACTCAGCTATCAGAAAGAACGAATTCTCAACATTTCCTGCAACATGGACAGCACTGGAGGAGATAATGCTAAGTCAAATAAGTCAAGCAGAGAAAGACAATTATCATATGATTTCTCTCATCTATGGAACATAAGAACTAGGATGATCGGTAGAGGAAGAAAGGGATAAAGAAAGGGGGGTAATCAGAAGGGGGAATGAAACATGAGAGACTATGGATTATGAGAAACAAACTGAGGGCCTTAGAGGGGAGGGGGGTGGGGGATTGGGATAGACTGGTGATGGGTAGTAAGGAGGGCAGGTATTGCATCATGTACTGGTTGCATGATACGCAACTAATGAATCATCAAACTTTCCATCGGAAACCAGGGATGTGCTGTATGGTGACTAACGTAATATAATAAAAAATCATTAAAATAAAAAAAACCCCAAAATGGTCAGTATTTACTCTGATTAGCAGGAAGAATTGGGAGGGTTTTTACCCAAGGGAGGCATTGGGAATACATACACACTTGAGTGTGTCCCATTGTAACTGTGAATGGACGTGTCCAACAATGCTGGAATAAGAAAATTTTGATTATTAAGGGTTCTGGCACTCAGGATAAAGTTTTGGTCACACCATCAGGAAGCCATGGAGACCGTCCACGTGATAGCTGAATAGGAGGGGTATTTAGAATAAACAATAGATGTCAAGGGTTAGGACTTCAACATATTTTCTTCTTATTGTGGTAAAAACCACATAACTTAAAATCTGGCCTCTCAACAAATTCTTAGTAGACAGTATCACCATGTTATATATAGATCTCCAGAGCATTTTTATTTTGCATGACAGAAATTCTATATCCACTGAGCAGCAACTCATTTAACCCTGCCCCCAGCCCCTGGCAACCACCACCACCATTCTACTTTATGCTTCCGAGTTCGACTATTGTTGAAACCCGATATATAACTGGAGTCATGTGGTATACGTCTTCTGTGACTTGCTTATTAAAATCAGCATAATGTGCTCAAGGTTGATCTATGTTGTAGCATAACACAGGATTTCTTCCTATTTTATGGCTAAATAATACTCCATTATATGTGTATACCACATTTTTTAATCCATTAATCTGTTGACAGTCATGTAGGTTGTATCATTACTTTACTCTTATGAATGTTGCTGCAACGAAAATGAAATGCAAATATCTATTTGAGATTCTGATTTCAATTATTTTGAATAAATACTTGGAACGGGGATGGCTGGGCCATATAGTTGTTCAATTTTTTTTTTTTTTAAAGATTTTTTTTTATTTATTTATTTGACAGAGATAGAGACAGCCAGCGAGAGAGGGAACACAAGCAGGGGGAGTGGGAGAGGAAGAAGCAGGCTCATAGCAGAGGAGCCTGATGTGGGGCTCGATCCCATAACGCCGGGATCACGCCCTGAGCTGAAGGCAGACGCTTAACCGCTGTGCCACCCAGGCGCCCCTCAATTTTTAATCTGAGGAAATCCCACAGTTTTCCATAGCAGCTGCACCACTTTACATTCCTACCAACAATGTAATAGGGTTCAAATTTCTCCATATCCTCATCACCACTAGCTATTTTCCAGGGGTTTTTTGTTTCGTTTTGTTTTGTTTTTGTTTTTGTATTTTTGCCATTCAAACACATGTAAAGTAATGTGGTTTTGATTTACGTTTCTCTGATGATTACTGATGCTGAACATCACCATTTTGCTACTGAGTTATAGGAGATTCTTATAAATTTTAGATATCAGTCCTTTATCATAGTTGACAAATATTTTCTCTCACTTTGTAGGTCACTTTTTCTTTTCTTCCTTCCTCCCTTTCTTTTCTTTTTTTTCTTTTCTTTTCTTTTCTTTCTTTTCTTTTCTTTTCTTTCTTCTTTCCTTTTCTTTCTTTCTTTCTTTCTTTTTCTTTCTTTCTTTCTTTCTTTCTTTCTTTCTTTCTTTCTTTCTCTCTCTTTCTTTCTTTCTCTTTCCTTCTTTTTTTCTATCTCTCTTTTTTTTTTCTGTGCAGAAGCTTGTGAGTTTAATATAGTCTCACTTGTTTCTTTTTGCTTTGGTTGACTGGGCTTTTGGTGTCATAGCCATGACTGCTATTATGAAGTTTTTCCTTATGTTAGGAGGCTGCAATTTCAAGTCTTGCAATTAAGTATTTGTGGATATCCAATTTTCCAAACACTATTTGTTGATGACACTACCTTTACAACAATGGGTGTTCTTGTCTCCTTTTCCAAAGATTAGTTGACTGTATAAATGTGAGATGACTTCTGGGCTTTCTCTTCTGTATTGTTGGTTTCTGTGTATGTCTTTATGCCGGTACCATATTGTTCAAATGCTGGAGCTTTTTGGTGTTTTCAAATCAGGAAGCATGAGGCCTCGTGCTTTGTTCCTATTTCTCAAGATTGTTTTGGCTCCTAAATGTCATTTTTGATTCCATATGAATTTTAGGATTGTTTTTTCATTTTTGTGAAAAAAAATAGCATTAGAATTTTGATAGGAATTGTGTTGACTCTGTAGATCACTTTGGGTAGTATGGATATTTTAACAATATTAAAATTTCAAATCCATGAGCATGAAATGTCATTCCATTTATTTTTGCCTTAACTTCTTTCAGCAATGTTTTCTAGTTTAAGTGTGCAAGTCTGTCACCTTATTGGTTAAGCTTATTTCTAAGTATTTCATTCTTTTTGATGCCATTGTAAATGAGATTTTTTCTTATTTTCCTTTTTTGATTGTTGATTGTATGTAAAAGCACAACTGGTTTTTGTTTGTTCGTTTTGTTTCCTACAACTTTGATGCCTATGCTTATTAGTTCTGACAGTTTTTTTTTGAATCTCTGAGGCTTTCTGTATATAAGATCATTTATCTGTAAACAGAAACAATTTTACTTCTTCCTTTCTGATTTTTATGTTTTCTATTTCTTTTGCTTTCCTAATTTCTCTGGTTAGGAATTCCAGTACCAGGTTGGATATAATTGGCAAGAATGGGCATCCTTATCTGATTTCTGATCTCAGAGGAAAAGTTTTCAACTTTTCACTTATAGGTATGATGTTAGGTGTGGGCTTGTCATATATGGCCTTTATTATGTTGAGGTATGTTCTCTCCATACCCACTTAGTTGAGTTTTTATAAAAAATGGCTGTTGAATTTTGTCAAGTGCTTTTTCTGCCTCTATTGAGATGGTCATATGATTTTTATTATTCATTTTGCTAATGTGGTGTATGGCATTGATTGATTTGTGGATGTTGAACATCCTTACATCCCTGGAATAAATTCCACTTGATCATAGTGTATGATCCTTTTAATGTATTGTTGAATTTGGTTTGATAATATTTTGTTGAGGGTTTTTGCATCTATATCCAGGATATTGACCTATAATTTTATTTTTTGGGGGTGTTCTCATCTGATTTTGTTATTAGGATAAGTGGGTCTCATAGAATGCATTTGGAAATGTTTTGTCTCCTTCTATTTTTTGGAAGAGTTTGAGAAATATAGTTTTTAATTGTTCTTTGAATGATTAGTAGAATTCATCAGAAAAGCCATCTGTCCTGAACCTTTGCTGGGAGGATTTTAATACTGATTCAATCTCCTTAGTAGTATTTGGTGCATTCAGGTTTTCTGTTTCTTCATGAGTGAGTCTTGGAAGTTTGCAGCTTCTAGGAACTTATCCATTTCTTCTAGGCTGTTCAATTTTTGGCATATAATTGTTTATTGTAGTCTCTTATGATACTTTGTATTATTGTGATACCAGTTTGAACCTCTCCTCTCCTCTTTCCTTTATGATTTTATTTATTTGAGTTCTATTTTTCTTGGAAAGTCTTGCAAAAGGTTTGTCTGCAAACACTTTTCAAAGAACCAGCCTTCATTGATCTTTTCTACTCCCTTTTTAGTCTCTACATCATTTTTTTCCTACTCTGATCTTTATTACTTACTTCCTTCTACTAACTTTGGGCTTAATTTGTTCTTTATTTCCTTTATATGTTATGTTAGGTTGCTTACTCGGTATTTTTCTTGTTTCTTGAGGTAGGCATTTATTGCTATGAACTTCCCCCTTATAACTGCTTCTGCTGCATCCATAAGTTTTGAACTGTTGTAGTTCCCTCTTCATTTGTTTTACAATATTTTTTTATTTCACTTTTGATTTCTTTGGTGACTTGAGGTTCTTTTATACTCTAGATAAGTGTCGTATGTCAGATATTCAGTCTGAAATTATTTTCTCCCAGTGTGAATTTTATTTTTTTTTGTCCTCTCAACAGGGTTTCTCACAATGGTGTATTTTAAAATTTAATAAAGTCAAATCTATTTTCCCTCTTATGTGTTGTGGTTTTGGTGTTAAAACTAAGAACTTTTTGACAAGTCCTAGATCACAAATATTTTCTCCTAAGTTTTTCTTCAGAAATTTTCTAGTTGTACATTTTACAGTTAACTCTTGGGTCAAATTTTATCTAATTTTGTATAATGTATGAGATATCAGTCCAGGTTCATTCTTTTGCCTATGAATGTTTAATGGCAGTGGCACCATTTATTTAAAAGGCTATAATTGTTTTCCATTCAATTGCTTTAGAAACTTTGTTAAAAACCAATTGGGCATATTCATGTAGATTTATAAGTTCTCTACTCCATTCAACTGTTCTAGTAGCTATCCCCCAGCCAGTATCATACTCTCTTGATAACTGTAGTTATGTAGGAAGACAGCATCAAGTACAATGTTCACTTTACTCATCTTTTTCAAGATTGTTTTCACTATTCTCCATCCTTGGCATTTTCATACACATTTTATAATTAGCCTGTCTATGTCCACAAAAACAGTTGCTGCAATTTTAATAAAAATCGTGTCAAACCTGCAGAAAATTTACCTCTTTACTATGTTAAATATTCCAACTCACGAACACATCTTTCCATTTATTTAGTTTTCTTTGATTTATTTAAACAGTATTTTTAAATTTTCTGGATATACATGCCAAAGAGTATATTAATTTTCCTAGAAATTATAAGCTGAAATTCATTTTCATACCTATTTTCACACATTTGTTGGAAGTAGAAATGCAATTAACTTCTGAACCTGTTAGTTTAAACAGATTTTGAGGGGGAAATGTCCAAACTTAAGGGAAATAAAAAGGAAAAACCTTTGGGATAAAGAACTTTGTGAAGATTTCCTTATCTAACACCATAAACTCAACACATATAAAAATAATAAATTACATTTCATCCAAATTTAAAAGTCTTATTTTGCGGAAGATCTCAATAGGAGGATAAACACACACACACACACACACACACACACACACACACATACAGATCTTCTTCTACTTGCTATCAGAAAGAGAAAATAAGAAAACAATTGCATTACAATGGTATCACTAGAATACAATTCCCAGGAACACATTTAACCAAGGAGGTAAAAGACCTATACTCTGAAACCAGAAGACATTAATGAAAGAAATTAAGGAGAACACACACACAAAAAAAGGAAAAGACACAAAAGACACATCCTTTGTTTCCTTTTTATTCTCTTTCTTTCTTCCCCAGTAATTTGATGATTTCTTGTAGTGATCTGTTTCAACTACTTTCTCTAAACCAACCCTACAAGAAATATTATAGGTAAGTTTTTCAGTGGAAAGGAGAGACCAAAGTGACAAAGACAAGAAAATCTCCAGAAATAATGACAAAACAAAAATGAAATGGCAACAAATACCTATCTATTAATAGTTACTTTGAATGTAAATAGACTAAACTCTCCAATCAGAAGATATAGGGTGTCAGGAAGGATTAAAAAACAAGACCCATCTATATGCTATCTACAAGAGATTCATTTTAGAATCTTGTTAAAAGACACCTAAAGATTGAAAGTAAGAGGGTGGAGAAACATTTATCACACAAATTGATGTCAAAAGAAAAGTCTATCCTTATATAGACTTTAAAACAAACACAGTAACAAGAGGCAAAGAAGGGCACCATATAATCATAAAGCGGGTAATCCAACATGAAGATATATCAATTGTAAGTATTTATGCTCCCAACATGGGAGCGCACCCAAGTATATAAAACAACTAAGAACAAACACAAAGGAACTCATTGAATGTAGTACAATAACAGTAGGGGACTTTAACACCCCACTTACATCAATGGACAGATCATCTTAGCACAAAATAAACAAAAAATGGCTTCAAATTACACACTGGAAAAATGGACTTAACGGATATATTCAGAACATTCCACCCTAAAACAGAAGAATATAAATTCTTTTCAAGTGCACATGGAACATTCTCCACAACACATCATGTATTAAGTCATGAAACAGGTCTCAACAAATGCAAAAAGATTGGAGTCATACCACGCACCTTTTCTGACTACAATGTTATGAAACTAGTAGCCAACCAAAGAAAATATTTGGAAAGACTACAAATACATGGAAGTTAAACAACATACTGCTAAACACTGAATAAAAAAAAAATACATGGAAACAAATGAAAATGAAAACACCACTGTCCAAAACCTTTGAGACACAGCAAAATAGTCCTAAGAGGGAGAGCAATATAGGCCTACCTCAAAAGGCAAGAAAAATCTGAAATTAACAACCTAGCCTTACACTTAAAGGAACTAGCCTAAAACCAGCAGAAGGAAGAAAATAATAGAACAGAAAAAAATGATATAGAAACTAAAGAAAACAATAGAACAGTTCAGTGAAACCTGAAGGTGGTCTTTGGAAAAAAACTAATACAATTGATATACCTCTTACCAGGCTTATCAAAAAGAAAAGATGGGTGCCTGGGTGGCTCAGGCAGTTAAGTGTCTGACTCTTGGTTTTAGCTCAGGTCGTGATCTTAGGAGCATGAGATTAAGCCCTGCATTGGGCTCCGCACTCAGTGTGGAGTCTGCCTGGGACTTTATCCCTCTCCTCTGCCCCTCCTCACCCTGTGTTCTCTCTCTCTCTCTCTCTCTCTCTCTCTGTCACTATCCAATAAACAAAATCTTAAAAAAAAGAAAGAAAAGAGAAAGACCCCAAATATACATAATCACAAATGAGAGAAGAGAAATAACAGCCAACACCACAGAAATACAAAGATAAGAGAATACTTTTTAAAAGAGTATTTAGTTATTTAATTTGGAGAGAGAGAGTGTATGAGCTGTGGAAGGGGTAGAGAGAGAAGGAAAGAATCCCAAGCAGATTCCACCCTGAACACAGAACCTGACAGGGTGCTCAATCTCCCTGCCCTGAGATCATGACCTGAGCTAAAACCAAGAGTCAGACACTTAACAGACTGAGCCACCCAGGTGCCCTCAATTACAAGAGAATATTATGAAAAACTATATGCCAACAAATTGGACAACCTGAAGGAAATGGATGAATTCCTAGAAACATATAAACTAACCAAAATGAAACAGGAAGAGATAGAAAACTTGAACAGACCAATAACTAGCAAAAAAATTGAATCAGTAATCAAAAACATCCCAACAAATAAAAGTCTAGGGCCAGACAGCTTCACAGGGGAATTCCACCACATATTGAAAGAAGAGCTGGTGTCTATTCTTCTCAAACAATTCCAAAAAATAGAAGAGGAAGGAAAACTTCCCACTTACTGTTATGAGGCTAGGAGAATACCCTGATTCCTGAACCAGATGTAGACTCCACTAAAAAAGAGAACTACATGCCAAGACCCCTGATGAAAATGGATGCAAAAACAATACATTAAAAAAACCATTCACCTGATCGTGTAGGACTTATTCCTGGGCTGCAAGGGTGGTTTAATATTCACAAATCAATTAATGTGAAATACCACATTAATAAAAGAAAGACCAAAAACCGTATGATCCTCTCAACAGATAAAGAAAAAGCATTTGATAAAGTACAATATCCATGCATGAAAAAACCCTCAACAAAGTAGGTTTAGAGGGAACATACCTCAACACAATAAAGGCCATCTATGAAAAACCCACAGCTAATATCATCCTTAATGAGATATTAAGAAACCGAGAGCTTTTCCTCGATAGTCAGGAACAACACAAGAATGTCCTCTCTCACCACTATTATTTAACATAGAACTGGAAGTCCTGGCCTCAGCAATCAAAAAACAAAAATAAATAAAAGGCATCCAAGTCAGCAGGGAAGAAGTAAAACTTTCACTATTCCCAGATGACATGATACTATATGTAGAGAATCCTAAGGATTCCATCAAAAATTGCTAGAACTGAAAAACGAATTCCTTAAAGTTGTAAAATACAAAATCAACATACAGAAATTGGTTGCATTTCTATACATCAATAATGAAGGAGCAGAAAAAGAAAATAAAGAATTAGTCCCATTTACAATTGCACCAAGAACCATAAGGTATCTAGGAATAAACCTAACCAAAGAGGTGAAAGACCTATACTCTTAAAGCTATAAAACACTGATGAAAGAAATTGAAAATGTCACAAAGGAATGGGAAGACATTCCTTGTTCATGGACTAAAAGAACAAATATTATTAAAATGTCTATATTACCCAAAGCAACCTACACATTTATTGCAATACAAACAGCATTTTTCACAGAGCCAGAACAAACAATCTGAAATTTATATGGAACTACAAAAGCTCCCCAAAACTCAAAGCAATACTGAAAAAGAAAAACGAATCTAGAAGTATCACGATTCTGGACT
The DNA here is from genome assembly GCF_002007445.2 of Ailuropoda melanoleuca. Taxonomy (NCBI): domain Eukaryota; kingdom Metazoa; phylum Chordata; class Mammalia; order Carnivora; family Ursidae; genus Ailuropoda; species Ailuropoda melanoleuca. The sequence goes on from NW_023233070.1 coordinate 170,215, forward strand.
TCAAGTTATATCACAAATCTGTAGTCATCAAGAGGGTATGGTACTTGCACAAAAATAGACACATAGATCAATGAACAGAATAGAAAAGCAAGAAATTAAACCACAACTATATGGTCAATTCATCTTCAACCAAGCAAGAAAGAACATGTAGTGGAAAAAGACAGCCTCTTCAACAAATGCTAAGAGAAAACAGGACAGCAACATGCAAAAGAATGAAACGGGACTACTTTCTTATACCACACGCAAAAATAAATTCAAAATGGACTAAGGACCTAAATGAGACACAGGAAACCATTAAAATCCTAGAGAAGAACACAGACAGTCACTTCTTTGACATTGGGCATAGCAACATCTTTCTAGATATGTTTCCTGAGGCAAGGGAAACAAAAACAAAAATAAACTAAAGGGACTACATCAAAATAAAAAGCTTCTGCACAGTGAAAGAAACAACCAACAAAATGAAAACAACCTATGGAATGGGAGAAGATATTTGCTAATGACACAGCTGATAAAGGATTAGTATCCAAATATGTAAATTATACAACTCAACACCCCAAAAATGAAGGATCCAATTAAAAAATAGGCAGAAGACATGAATAGACATTTTTCCAAAGAAGACATCCAGATGGCCAACAGACACATGAGAGATGGTCAACATCAGAGATCATTACGGAAATGCATAGCAAAACTACAGTGAGAGAGTGCCTCACACCAGCCAGAACGGCAAAAATCAACAGTACAAGAAACAATAGGTGTTTCCTACGCAAGGTTGTGAAGAAAGTGGAGCAAGGGTGTGGAGAAAGTAAACCTTCTTGCACTGCTGGTGGGATTGCAAACTGGTGCAGCCACTGTGGAAAACAGTATGGAGGCTCCTCAAAAAGTTAAAAATAGAAGTACCTCATGATCCAGCAATTACATACTAGGTATTTATCCAAATACAAAAATATGAATTCAAAGGAATTCATGCACCTTAATGTTATAGCAGCATTATTTACAATAGCCAAACTATGGAAACAGCTCATGTCCATTGACTGATGAATAGATAAAGAAGAAATAGTCTATATATGCAATGGAATATTACTCAGCCGTAAAAAAGAATGAAATCTTGTCATTTACAACAACATGGATCGAGCTAGAGAGTATAATGCTAGGTGAAATAAGTCAGTCTGAGGAAGAGTAATACCATATGATTTCACCCACATGTGGAATTTAAGAAACAAAACAAATGAGTGGGGTGGGGGGGGAGGCAAACCAAGAAAGAGGCAGAAATGTTTTCACACATATTTTGATATCTGTCTGGTTTCGGGCTTATACTATGGATGTAAAAAATACTTGTTGAATTAAATTCAAATGATGTGAATGCCTGTAAATTATGCCCAGAAAAAAAAAAAAAAAGCAGTCAGCGGTGCAAATTCAGTAATGAATTTAGGTAATAAATATGTATTTTCCCTTTTGGTTACGTGACTGAACAATGTAGATTTTTAGTAGAACTAGGAACAATCTTTTAATCCTTATCATTCCCTTCAACAACATATACATGAGACTTCAAAAGTTCGATCACGTTATAGACAACCAGGAAGAAAGATTAAGAGTAACATGATTTTTATATGTTAATCCCATCAATTTTCATATAATTTGGCAAAAAGATAAATATACTAACTTTAAGGTACATGCCAGTATTCAAATAAATTACAGTATACAACATGGATCACAGCCAAACTAATTGATTAGGGTATAAATACTTCTGTGAAATATGCAGAATTGGCTATTTTTAAGTTAAATTCCTTCTGTAATCATTTATTACCTGTACTAATATTTTCTTGATAACTAGACACTAAAGTTAGATTTGGGAAAATCATTAAAAAGGAATATATATATTTTTAAAAGGCTAGCCTTCTCCATTTCCTTTTGTTTTCCTTTTACAAATTGAGAAAACAATCATTTGATTTAGTACATAAATATTGTATGTAAGGAAGGTAAGCAGAAGTGTTCCCAGTAAGGAGTACTCAAGAATTGTCCAGCAAAAAAGTCCTTGCAAACTGAAATTACCCAAGTCACAACTTGCATATTTATCCAAAAAATGACTGCTCTTTCCTAGTTATTCCCTTCGCCATACTGATGGAGGAAAAAGTTTACACTTAACCTTTTACTAGCCAGATTTTCCTAAGAAGCCAAGTTATACACAATGGAGTATGTCAATAATGGGAAAATACAGTTGTTCTTACAGGATCCTTTCATAGTTGTGATTTCTTTCTTTCTTTGGCCTGATACTTCAATTACAAAACCATACTGATACAGTAAAACACATATACACATCCATTCCATATTTAGCTTTTCACTGAGTTTCCCTGAGTGTTTTCTAAGAAACAAAGTTATCTACGAATGAAGAACTTAGATACCACTTTTTTTACTCTTCATGTGTCTGCACGTATGTGTATGTGTTTCGACCTGCGGCGTAAATTAGAAATCCAGCAGTAGATATAGTTAAAATAGGCAACTGTATGTTACTAAACACACGGCGAACTTCCATTTTCTGTTTTCCTTCCGGCCATTGTGCCAGAAAATTACGACCTGGACTACTAACATTGCCAAGCACTTCACCAGTAAATGGCGCATTTCCAGAGGAGATCATGCACTTTATGACCCTTACGTGATTCCTGAATTCGTTTCTAACGTCCGCGTTTTGGAAAATTAAGCCCAAACCCACGAGAGCCCCAGGACAGGCTGGCCTGTGCCTCAAGCGCTCAGGGGGCGGTGGGTGGCTGCGGGGGACTGCAACTGCGGCTGCGCGTGGGTCCGTAGAGGGGGCGGGGTGGGAGGAGCAGCCACGCCCCCTCCCCCGCCTCCTGGCTGCCCGCACAGACCCCCCGCCCCACTGGCCAGGATAGCAGGTCCAGCGCGAGCCGCTGCGGTTGCGCAGCCAACAGCCATCACCATGGCAAGGCCGGCAGGCCCCGCAATGCTGTCTCTCCTGCTGATCCTCTCAGGCCTGGGCCGGCTGACTTCCGCGGGCCCTTGTGAGTGAAAGGACCCTGCTCCATAGAGGGCCACTTGTTGCGGAGCCTCTGGGTGTGGCGGGCCCCAGAACCTCGCTCCAGAACCCCGGGTCTGGCTGGGGAGAGACCAGCGTCTTGTCAGAGCCCGCCTAGAGTCAGGTCCTCCTGGGCCTGCTGCTTGGAGGTCTCAGAGCGGGACTGGGACTGTTGCCCCTCACTTGCCTGACCCAGCACTTGGAGGAGAGGGCGCACATCTGGGAGGTGGGGCCTCCAGAGCAGCACTTCTTCGCTGCTGGGGCTGAGGTCAGCATGTCCCAAAAGGCTCTGGATGGTGGAGGGTCATGCTCCAAAGTGTATGGTTGGTGGAGGGAGCCTCTTCCTGGAATGTGCAAAGTCTGATTTCGTGGCAGGTGTGTGTGTGTGTGTTGGGGCTTGGAAGTTGGAAGAGTGACGTGATGTGAGAGGACAAGTGAAGAATAAGGATGCTGTCAGGCACTGGGGAATGCTCACACATGTTTTCCTTGCTGTAGATCCCGAAACATCACTTCTAAATTACAGTGCCACGGAAGATTGAGTCAAACAGCAGTGATGGTGAAGTTTCAGAAACGCATGTAATTAAGAAATCCCTTTTTTAAGTTGTACTTTTGTACTTATTTTTGTGACAGAGTGTGCGAGTTAGGGGGGAGGGACAGAGCCAGAGGAAAAGAGAGAATCTTAAGCGTGTTCCCCACTGAGGGCCTAGGTTGATGGGGGGCTACATGCAAAAGAATGAAACTTGACCACTCTCTCACATCATACACAAAGATAACCTCCAAATGGATGAAACACCTTGATGTGAGACAGGAATCCATCAAAATCCTAGAGGAGAACATACGCTGTAACGTCTTTGACATCGGCCACAGCAACTTTTTTCATGACACACCTCCAAAGGCAAGAGAAACGAAAGATAAAATGAACTTGTGGGACTTCATCATGATCAAAAGCTTCTGCACAGCCAAGGAAACAGTCAAAAAAACTAAGAGGCAGCCCACGGAATGGGAGAAGATATTTGCAACAGATAAAAGACTGGTATCTAAGATCTACAAAGAACCTCTCAAACTCAATACACGAGAAACAAACAAATAAAAAAATGGGCAGAAGGGGCAGAAGATATGAACAGACACTTTTCCAATGAAGACATACAAATGGCTAACAGACACATGAAAAAATGTTCAAAAACATTAGCCATAAGGGAAATTCAAATCAAAACCACACTGAGATACCACCCTATGCCAGTTAGAATGGCAAAAATTGACAAGGCAGGAAACAACAAATGTTGGAAGGATGTGGAGAAAGGGGATCCCTCTTATGTTGTTGGCAGGAATGCAATTTCGTACAACCACTTTAGAAAACAGCGTGGAAGTCCCTCAAAAAGTTGGAAATAGAGCTACCCTATGACCCAGCAATTGCACTACTGGGTATTTACCCCAAAGATACAGACGTAGTGAAGAGAAGGTCCATACGCACCCCAATGTCCATAGCTGCATTGTCCACAATAGCTAAATCGTGGAAAGAGCTGAGATGCCCTTCAACAGATGAATGGATAAAGAAGATGTGGTCCATATATACAATGGAATATTACTCAGCTATCAGAAAGAACAATTACCCAACTTTTGCAGCACTTGGACGGGACTGGAGGAAACTGTTCTAAGTGAAATAAGTCAAGCAGAGAAAGACAATTATCATATGGTTTCACTCATTTATGGAACATAAGGAATAGGAGGGAGATCAGTAGGAGAAGGAAGAGAAAAATGAAGGAGGGGTAAACAGAAGGGTGAATGAACCATTAGAGACTATGGACTCTGGGAAACAAACTGGGCTTCAGAGGGGAGGGTTTGGGGAATTGGGATAGGACAGTGATGGGTATAAAGGAGGGCACATATTGCATGGAGCACTGGGTGTTATATGCAAACAATGAATAATGGAACACCATATCAAAAACTAAGGATGTACTGTATGGTGACTAACATAGCATAATAAAATACTATTTTAAAAAACACATATATTTAAAATGAAAGAAATTATATGCATTATCATGAATAAAATATGGATATGTAACCAAAAAAATAAAAAAATTAAAATGACTTATGCAGAAAATTATACCCAATGATAGAATTTAAATTCTTTGCAAATGCAAAAGTTGTACCCACATTGACCATGTGCTACACCATGAAGAACGTGTACGTTTTATGATGATGTCACAGATAAGGGTTCTTGGGGATATAGTCTTTGAGAAGATTCCTGTGAAGGCAGTTTTTTTAGGGTATGCTCTTGTGATGAGCCCCTGTGGAAGGGGAGGGGAGGAAGTAAGAAGGGGGAGACAGAAACTCGGTCAAGTCTCAACAAAGTGTGAAGCTAGCATGGCCAATCAACATCTGGATTTGAGATGAAGGGACTTCTCATTAAATGTGGGCTGTCTCAGAAAGTTGTGACTTCGTATGAGGTGACCGTCTGTAGCTAAGGCAATTCCTAAAGAGAACAGGGAGATGATGAGTAGGGGACACTTCCTTTAATCTTAAAAGGGAACCCGTGTTGTATCTTTAATTTTTCAATATATTTGGGCTAGAAATTGCAAAGTAGGAGAAAGATAATACAATTCAAGTTTCTTCAAAGATTACTCAACATTTCTAAATGTAACCATTTTAAATTAAAATTTCATTATGAAATTTTATGGTTAGTACTCTTAGTTTTGAAATAGATTAAGACTCTTTGATTTTATTTAAATTTAATTATGATTAATTCTCTCATACATTCCAAGATTGAAGGAAGATTACAATTATATATGTCTATATTATATATGTCTATATTATTTTGAGACGTGTATTATGATATAGTCTAATCGAAAGAGTAAATACATTTTAAGAAGTTATGGCTTTTGTTTTTTACGAATTCAGAATTTTTAATAATTATGTTCTTCTTCAATACTTTGCTGTAGGTCACTTATGTCATCAAAATTGATCAGAAAATATATACTCTCCATCTTGAAAAACAGTAAGTGGACATTCTTCTTTTCATACAGTTGTTTTAGTTTCTGAAATTTTTATAGTCACTACCCTAAAGTTGAGCCTAAACAAGAGCATGACTATTATATTTAATATGTTATATCTTTGTAATTCGAGTCAGACTAGAATTCCAAGTCTTCATCTTGAGATTTTAAATCTAATATTCAAGCCAAATTTTAATTTCATGATGCAAAATTAATGTATGCCAGATAAATGAAAATTAGTCAATGTAACTCTTCAAAATATAGCTACAACTGTAACAATTAATTTTGTTCATCATGTCATTTTATACATTTATATGATTTTAAGCATTTTCCTTGATATTCCACCAACGTTCTTTAATATCTTCGATTTTTACTCTGTGAGGAAACCAATATTAATACCCTTGTATCTATCTTGCCACCATTTTCTATTCCACATTTCACCTTTCCTTTAAATGAAATATGTAGAAACCTACCAAAAAGGTTTGTTTTTAGAGAAATGGAAATACTGTTTTGCAATCGGCAGGTCTTATTTAATAATGGTGTTCATTTTCTTCCTCTATGTATATATCTTCACTCATTCTTTAACAGGTAATGGTCTGTAGTATGGCATGTTGATAGGGAATGAGGTGATTTCCAAGGATTGTCACTATGGAGTCCTGCAATAAACATGTATGTTATATGTATATTCTTATGCAGTAGATATTTTGTTTTGTGGGCTTAATACCAAGAGATAGATTTCTGGATCAAGAAATAGTAGTGATAATAATGACAACAACAAAAACAACAAAAGTAACTCACATTCATGGAGCACATAGCAATTGCCAGGCATATTTCTAAGCAATCTGCATGTAGTAACTGATGTAAATTTCACAACAAACTTCCTTGTGACTCGCATTTTGTATTAGAATTTTGAGAGATATTGCCAGTTTCTGAAAAGACAATAGCAGTTTAGATTTTCAAAAGCATGCAGATGTGCTAAAATATTACAGTGCATCTTTGTGTCAATTTATATTTATTCAGTTGTTCTCACAATTGAATAAATCCCTAAATTTTTCATTTTGGTTTAAAATCACTACACATTCTTAAAAATTTTATGGAAATCTGTGGTTTCCTATTGTGTCTTATGCATCTGCCCTCTATAGTGTAGTTTTTCCTCCAACTACTTTTAAATCTTTCTTTGGCTGTGTTTCTTATTAGCAAAATGTGTTGTCTTTATTAGCTAGGACTCTATTTCTGTTCTTAGCAAACAAATTCTCTGACACATTTATTGAATTATTATTTTCCATCTGTCATCATTTTAGTTTCAGAGTGTCTTCTTTTTACTTGAAATGATCTGCTCTGAAAGCTTATTAATTTTTTAAACTTTTCTTGAAATAATGATTATTTTCTTTAACCAAATTCTTCATTCAACATCGTTAGGAACTTGCTTTTATGTTTTGCCTTCCGCCCTTTTGTTGTTCATTTTCCTTACATTGGATGTTGTTTTCCAGTGAGTGGTCATGGGTATTTCTATTAATTCACTGGATCAAGGCAGATCTTTTTGTTGTTTTTTGTAGAAGCAAAAGTATACTTTTGAGAATCCAGGACGAATGAACTTACAAACTAAAGTTTTATCCTTTTAATTATGCTTGTCAGAAATCTGTTGAATTTCCTTTTCCTGTGGATGCTTATGGATCCCCATTTCCACCACCTCCATTGACATGCTTGTTACTAAAATGTGGCCCTGCCCTTGTGCTAGAATTCATGTTCCAGGTGCTTGCACCTAAAGCTACACAGGCCATTTGGCATTTGCCCTTGAATGTAGGTGGAATATGAGCTGTTATACACCAGTTTTGTTTTGTCTGCTTTGTTATTTGAATCGAGGAAAAGGAAGAGTTGTCAGGAATGAGAGAAGATGAAGCAGGTCTGGAAAGAGAAGTAGTGGTGAATGTGCACCCTCCATGAATGCTCTAGGTCCTCTGATTCTGGCCTTGGACTGTCCCTTAGTGTTTGGATTCCTTGAGAAAGCCTGGTCTCCTGGCAAAAAACACTGGTGTCAGATTGTTCTGTAATAATCGCAATCTTCTCTGTGAGAAGATTACACTTCGGTACCATGTATATGAGACTTGTCTGTAGAATTCATTTAGCTTATGAAATTTGAGCAAAGCACTAGCCTCCTGCTTCTAAACGAAGGCTTTAAGAACTATTGTATGCTGCTACAATTTCTTTTCTCCTTCTGCTATAAGAAAGGCATGTTCCAAGGGGTAGGAGGTATGTCTTTTCCCAGGTTCCAAAAGGAAGGCAGTGTGGAGCTGAACCTGCAGTAAACTTGGGAAGAACATTCATTGTTGTTTTGAGGCATTGAGAGTTTGGGGGTTGTTCTCACCATAGTATAATTTCATGAAAACTAATTGGAAAAGGACATATTTTTTGTTTATCGATCTATGGCTACTTGTTAGCAAATGTTAACAAATTAACAAATATTTTCTTATGAGATTTATTGATTGTTGAATCTAAAAGAAAACTTTGCTATGGGAATCCAGAAGTCCTGGTTTCTAGCATATATAAATTTATTTCATTTTGATGTCCCTACTGCTATCGGTTATACTGCTTAGTATTTTTTCTTACACAAAATATGCTATCAGAAAGCAAATGAGATAGTGGAGAGATGAGTCCATTTAATTTTTGAATATTTGAGTTTGTAAAATTGAAAGTGAATTTTACTGTCATGATTCTGTTTTTGTTAATGTTACTTTTGCAATAAAGTGTCATTACTTTGGTTGAATTAGGTCATTTTTAGACCCTCATTTCCTGGTGTATGCATACAACAAATCAGGAACATTGTATCCAGATTCTTCATTTATAAAGGTAAGTTTTCCTTTATGTTCTGTAGATTTACATTTTCTGTATCATTAAGGTGCCATTGGCAGGAAGAAAAAGGATGCTTTCTACCCCCCAGAATTACTGGGCAAACAAATCAGAAGCCCAAATATAATGCGGCAGTCACGATGAAGGTAGTTTGAACAGAACAACTACTTTTCAAATTTGGAGCTCCGGATCTCTTATCCAAAAAGGTTGTTTAAACTACCAGAAGCATTAGCAGGGTCTGAGAGAGAAAGAAAGTGGGTTAAGGAGCTAAGAATAAGAGGCCCCTAAATACAGGGTCATTTTAATTGAGATGTCATAGGACAGAGGAAGTGGTGGAAATTACAATGATCACATGGTTTCCATCATAAGTGGAACATAAGGAATAGTGCAGAGGACAATAGTGGAAGGGAGGTAAAACTGAGTGGAAGAAATCAGAGAGGGAGACAAACTATATGACACTCTTGTCTCCTGGAAACAGAAGGTTGCGGAAAGGGAGGTGGGTGAGGGGATGGCATAATTGGGTGAGGGGCATTATGGAGGGCCCGTGATATGGTGAGCACTGGATGTTATATGCAACTAATGAATGCTTGAAGATTATATCAAAGGTAATGATGTACTATATGTTGGTTAATTGAATTGAAATAAAAAATATGCATAAAAAAGAATAAATTTCTAAACAATCACATTCCCACAAAGAAACATCAGGTCCACATGTTCTCACACTTTACCTTTTCCAATCTTTAACTATTTAAGGTAATATTTCTATGAACATTCATGTGCAATTTGTTGTGTGGACACATTTTTATTTTTCTGGGATACATGCCCAGGAATATGATTGCCAGGTCATACGGTAAGTATATGTTTATTTTTTTAAAGAAATTATTAGCTATTTTCCAGTGTCTGTACCATTTTACACTTCCCCTGGCAATATAGGAAAGATAGAGTGTCTGAATGTTGCCACCATTTGATCAGTATTTAAAATCTTTTTAAATTTCTGTCATTTTGATAGATGTATAGTGATAGCTCATCTAATTTTTAATTTGCATTTCCCTAATATCCAGTGATGTTGAGTATATTTTCATGAAATGAAATGTCTCTTAATGTCCTTTATCCATCCTTTCTAATTGGATTGGTTGGTTTTTTATTGTCGATTTTGAAGCAGTTTATGTATTTTAAATACAAGTCTTTTGCCAGACAATGTGTTTTGCCCATATTTATATTCCCAGTCTGTAATTTGTCTTTTCATCTTGTTCATAAGGCCTTTCATTGAATAGAAATTTTTAATTTTGATGAGAGTTAATTTATCAACTTTTCCTTTTATGAATGGAAGTTTCGGTATCAACCTTAAGAACTCCATTTATCCCTAGCTCCTGAAGATTCTATGTTCTTTTTACTCCTAAAAGTTTTACAGTTTTATTTACATTTAATTGTATGTCCACTTTGAGATAATTTTGTGTAAGGTGGGAGATTTGGATCAAGGTTTATTCTTCTGGCTGAGGATTTGCATTTGTATGTTTCAACATCACTGATAGAAAAGGCTGTCCTGCATTGTTGCTCTTGCATCTTTGTCAAAAAGTCAGTGGGGCATATTTTTGTGGGTATATTTCTGGGTTCTTTATTCTGCTCAGTTTTTCTATGTGTCTATTTTTCTGTCACTACCATGCTGTCTTCTTTAGTTAACATGTAAATTAAGCATTTATATAGTCTGCAGTGATTCCTCCTCATTTATTCTTTCTCAAGATTTTTAGACCATCATAGGTATTTTGCTTTTTCATATAAATTTCAGACTAAATTACTTCATGGATACAGACAAACTTGCTGGGATTGTGATAGACATTGTGTTGGCCCTGTAGCTCAATTTGGGGAGTATTGAACTTTTCACTGTGTTGAGTCTTCTAATCTGCGAATGCAGTGAGACTCTCCATTTATTTGAATTTTTTCCTTGTGTCTTTTTTAACAGTTTGTAATTTTAGCGTGCATATCCTGTACATAGTTTTTTTAGGTTTATACTGAAGCATTTCATTTTGTTTGGATCAACTGTAAATGGTATTATATTTTAATTTCAGTTTCCACATATTGTTATCTAGAAATGCAATGGATTTGTGTTAATCTGGTATCCTACAACCTTGCTGAAGTCACATACGCTATGTTTTTTATTTTTAGATAGTGTCCTTGAGATTTTTTACATAGATGTGTCTTTTATAAATACAGACATTTTTCTTTCTTCCTTTTCAATCTGTATGCTTTTTATCTCTCTGCTTTGTCATGCTGTGCTTGTTATAACTTCCAGTACTGTGCTGAATTACAATAGTGATTTACCTTGTTCCCCATCTTAGGGATAAAATATTCATTCTTTCCACATTGAGGATAATGTTAGCTGTAGGGTTTTTTTATTCATATATTCCTTACAAAATTTAGGAAATTTTATATTTCTAGATTGCTAAGAGTCCCTCCCCCATCAAGGGTTATGTGTTTAATTGTATCAGATGACTTTTCTGTATCAGTTGATATGATTGTATGACTTTTCTTTTTTAGCATCTTGATATGATGGATTGCACTGATTGATTTTCAGATATTAAAACAGTAGTGCATATCTAGAAAAGCTACAACTTGGTCCTGGTGGATAATACTTTTTATCCATTACTGGGTTTGATTTGCTAGCAATTTCTTGAGGATTTTTTGGTCAAAGTTCATGAGAAATTTTGGTCTGTGGTTTTCTTTTTTTGTACTGTCTAATTTTTGTAGTAGAGTAATACTGGTCTCATAAAATAAATTTGGAAGTGTTAATTCTTATTTTATTTTCTGGAAGATATATAAAGAACATGCTAATTTTTAAGCTGTTTGTTAAAATTTTTTAGTGTCTTCACTAGGCCTGTGGATTTGTGTGTGTGTGTGTGTGTGATTTTATTTACTGACTCAGGTTACTTAATAGTTATAGGAGTATCTCATTTATCTGTGTCATATGTATTGTTTCGGTGGTTTGTGGTTTTTAAAGAATTGGTCCATTCCATCTCGGGTGTGGAATTTAGGGGTGTAATTTTGTCACAGTGATTTGTCACAAATGACTGCAGGAGTGTTTTGTTTCTGACATCAGTGACTGCTGTCTTCTCTCCTCTTTGTCAGTCCAGCTGGAGATTTTTCAATTTACTGAATTTATCAAAGAGCCAGCTTTTTCTTGCTTTTTCTGTACTGTTGTCTTATTTTCAATGTCATGGCATTTAGCACTTATGTTTATTATTGTCTCCCTTATACCTTTCTTTGAGTTTCTTTTTTCTAGTTTGTTGAGGGAAAAATGTATTATCGATTTGTGACTTTTCCTCTATTCTGTTGTAAGCATTTTAGTACTAAAATTTCTTGCTCAGCACTGTTCAAGGTACAGCCTACATCAGAATGTAATCTTTTCATTTTAACACAGTTATATATATTTTTAAAATTTCCTTTGAGGCTTCTTGTTTGACCTGTGGAGTTTTAAAAACTGTGTCATTCAATTTCCAAATGTTTGGAGATTTTTCCAATTGTCCTTGTCTGCTGATTTCTAGTTTGATTTCATTATGGTTAGAAAATATATCCTGTATGATTTCAATTCTTTTAATTGGTGAAGGTTTGGTTTAAGATCCAGTGCACTGTATGTGCTGATGAGTGCTTTACAATCCAGTGTACTGTATGTGCTGATGAGTGCTCTTGGATAGTTGAACAGTGTGTGTATTCTGCTGTTGGGTTGGAGTCTTCCATAAATGTCATGTAGATCATATTGACTGATGTTCACTTCTGTGTTTTTACTAATTTTCTGTCTAATACTATCAATAACTGTATGCTACATATTGAATTTCATCATTTATTATTGGTGTTTTGTTTTTTGCTTTGTCTTTTTCAGTTGTATCAGTGTTTGCTTCACATATTTTGAAACTCTGTTGTTTGATGCCTAGTACATTTAGGATTGCTGTGTGTTCTGGATGGCTTGATGCTATTATGATTAGGTAATGACTCTTTGTCCGAAGAGGATTTTTTTACTAGTAAGTCCACTTTGTCTGATATTAATAAAGCCACTTTTTTTTATTTTTATGAATACTCACATGATATATATATGTCCATTCTTTGAATTCCAGTCTACCTATGTTATGTTTGAAATGAGCTTCTTAAAAGAGTATTTAGCTGAGCCATAGTGTGTTTCTTTTTCTCCCATTTACCCTGGCGCACGGTGTTTTATTTGGTATTTTTAGATTATTGACATTTAAAGTAATTATCGATATATTAGGGTTTTTATTTACCATAACCCTAATGGCTTGTTTCTTTTTTTCTACGTTTCTCATTTCTTTGTTCACCTCTTCCTGCCTTCTTCTGGGTATTCGGACATTTATTTAGGATTCCATTGTGATTTATTTATGGTGTTTTAAAATATTTTCCTTACTATAGTTTTCTTAGTGTTTGCTGTAGGTATTAAAATATAACATATATAACTTACAATATAGCTTACTATTATGTGGAATTTTTACTATTTCAGTAGAGTATTGAAACTGCACTTCTGTTTGGGCTCCTTCATCCTCTGCACTTTTAAAACACAATTGATTAAAAATTCCTTTACATATATTGAGCATCGGATGATATTGTATGATTTTTGTTTCAACCACCAAATGTAATTTAAGAAACTCGTGAGGGAAAAGATTGCCTGTTATATTTACCACTATTTTAACCCATTCTGTTTTTCCTAATTCCTTAGGATGCTCCAGGCCTTCATGTGATATTACTACCTTTGGTTTTTGGAGTTTCTTCCTGACATTCTTTAGGAGTATGTGTGCTAGCGATAAAACCTAGTTTTCCTTTTTAGAGAAAGTCTCTTTTTTCCCTCCATTCTTAAAGGGTGAATTTGCCAGACATAGAGTTCGTGTTTGCTTATACTTTTCTTTCAGCAGTTGAAAACTGCTGTGATGTTTCCTCTTAGCCTTCATGACTACACATGCGAGATCTGCTGTCATGCAGGTTGGTGTTCCCCTATAGCTTATGTGACATTGCCTTCTGGTTACTTTGAAGGTATTTTTATTGCTTTCATTTTAATTATGATAACCCATTTATTGTGAGTTACTGTGGGTCCATTCTCTTTGCAGTTTGCTTAGCTTCTGGAATCTAAACATTTATATCTCATCCATCAGTGTTGTGAAGTTTTCAGTCTTATTTCTTTTTTCTTGTCTTTAATTTATATTTTATTTTCTTGTGGTAAAATTACTTAAATGTGAATTTTACAATCAAGAAATTTTCTGTATTCTTTTTTGTTAATTATAGTATGATGTTTCACAGAAGATCCTAGAGCTTATTCACCTTGCTTGACTGAAATGTTGTGCCCATTAGTTAGTACTCCCCATTTCTCCCTCTCCCTGGCCCATGGCAACCACCATTCCACTCTCTGATGGTATGAATCTATTCTAGATGTCTCATATAAATGGAATTGTGCAGTATTTGTCTTTCTGTGACTGACTTCTGTGCCTGGAATCACTTAGCATGATGTCCTCAGGGTTCATCCATGTTATCACATATTGCAGAATTTGCTTCTTTTTAAGACTGAATAGTATTCCATTGAATATGCTCCACATTTTCTTTATCCACTCATCTGCTGATGCCTGGTTAGTTTATTCCCACATCTTGGCTGTTATGGGTAATGCTGCAGTGAACATAGGAGATCCAGTATCTCCTTGTGGTCCTCACTCCCATCCTTTTGGCAACTGCCCAGAAGTAACATTTCAAGATCATATGGTAGTTCTATTTTTAGTTTTTAGAAGAATCTCCATACTGCTTTCATTAGCAACTGCACCATGTTGTATTTCCACCAACAGTGTGCAATGTTTCTACTTTCTCCACATCCTCACTAACACTTGTTGTTATTTGTTGATATGATAATAGTCATCCTAAGTGGTGGGCGGTGAATTCTTATTGGTGAATTGACACTTTGATTATTATAAAATGTCCTTATTTGATTCTTGTGACGGTTTTGACATAATGTCTATTCTGTCTGATATAAGTATAGCTACCTCTGCTCCATTTTGGTTGTTATTTGCTTGGGATGTCTTTTTTTATGCCATCACTTTCAGCCTATATATGCCCTTAAATCTGAAATGAGTTTAATGAGTTTCTTTCAGACAGTGTAGTGTTGGATATTGCCTTCCCCCCCATTCAGCACTCTTATTATGTTTTTTGTTTTTGTAGTTTAATCCATTTACAAAGTTATTATTGATAGGGAGGTTATTTACTATTGTCCCTTGTTAATTGTTTTGTGTTCTTTTTTGTAGTTATTTTGTCTGCCTTTTCTTCTCTGACTCTCTTCAATTGTGTTTCTTTGACTTTTTAAAAAATGTTTTGATATTTTGGTCTTTTTCTTTTGTGTAACTTGTATTGGTATTTTCATTTTGGTTTCCATGGGGCTTGCGTGCAATGTTGTATAGCTATAACAGTGTATTTTAAGCTGATAAGAACTTCAACCACATACAAAAATCTGCAACTTTCTTACTTCCCTTCACAGTCATTTTGTGTTACTGATGCCACAATTTACATCATTTCATATTGTGTATCTTTTAACATATTTTAGTTATAGTTATTTTTAATATTTTGCCTTCTAACTTTTACACTAGAATTAAGAGTGATTTACCCACTCTCATTATATTAATTTAGTATTCATCATTTTCTATATATTTATTTTTACCTAGTGATTTTCATTTTTTTAACTTATTTATAACTTTATTAAAATTTACTATGCTAAGCAATGTGTACATATTATTGTGTCTAATTCTAAAATAATCCAGTGAAATAAGTAAAATGATTCTCATTGTACCATAAAGGAACTGAAACATACAGAGGCTTAAAAAATACTTCAGGTCATATAGCTAACAAGTGTCAGGTAGGGTGACCAACTATCCCAGTTTGCTCAGATCTGAGCAGTTTCGTGAGGGATATGGGACTTCCAGTGGTAACACTGGAAAAGTCCTGGGTTAACAGGGAGGAGTTGACCATCCTGGTGGCAGAGTGTAGTTTTATTTATTTTTATTTTTTTATAATAATATTTTTTATTATATTATGTTAGTCACCATGCAGTACATCCCTCGTTTTTGATGTAAAGTTCGATGATTCATTAGTTGTGTAGAACAGTGCACCATGCAATATGTGCCCTCCTTACTACCCATCACCAGTCTATCCCATTCCCCCACCCCCTTCCCTCTGAAGCCCTCAGTTTGTTTCTCAGAGACCATAGTCTCTCATGCTTCATTTCCCCTTTTGATTACCCCCCCTTTCTTTATCCCTTTCTTCTCCTACTGATCTGCCTAGTTCTTATGTTCCATATATGAGAGAAAACATATGATAATTGTCTTTCTCTGCTTGACTTATTTCACTTAGCATTATCTCCTCCAGTGCTGTCCATGTTGCAGCAAAATGTTGAGAAATCGTTCTTTCTGATAGCTGAGTAATATTCCATTGTGCATATGGACCACAGCTTCTTAATCCAGTCATCTGTTGAAGGGCATCTCGGCTCCTTAAATGATTTAGCTATTGTGGACAATGCTGCTATGAACATAGGGGTGCATATGACCCTTCTCTTCACTACGTCTGTATCTATGGGGTAAATACCCAGTAGTGCAAATGGCTGGGTCATAGGGTAGCTCAATTTTTAACTTTTTAAGGGACCTCCACACTCTTTTCCAGAGTGGCTGTTTTCCAGAGTGGCTGTACCAACTTGCATTCCCACCAACAATGTAGGAGGGATCCCCTTTCTCCGCATCCTCTCCAGCAATTTTTTCTTCCCTTGTCAATTTTTGCCATTCTAACTGGCATAAGGTGGTATCTCAGTGTGGTTTTGATTTGAATTTCCGTGATGGCTAATGATTTTGAACATTTTTTCGTTTGTCTTTTAGCCATTTGTATGTCTTCACTGGAAATGTGTCTGTTCATATCTTCTGCCCATTTTTTGATTTGTTTATTTGTTTCTCGTGCATTGAGTTTGAGAAGTTCTTTGTAGATCTTGGATACCAGTCCTTTATCTGTTGTGTCCTTTGCAAATAACTTTTCCCATTCTGTGGGCTGCCTCGTAGTGTTTTTGACTGTTTCCTTGGGTGTGCAGAAACTTTTTATCTTGATGAAGTCCCACAAGTTCATTTTTTTCTTTTGTTTCTCTTGCCTTTGGAGATGTGTCATGAAAAAATTTGCTGTGGCCAATGTCGTGGAGGTTCCCGCCCATGCTCTACTCTAGGATTTTGATGGATTCATGTCCACATTGAGGTCTCTCATCCATTTGGAGTTTATTTTGTGTATGGTGTGAGAGAGTGGTCATTCTTTTGCATGTAGCTGTCCAATTTTCCCAGCACCATTTATTGAAGAGACTGTCTTTTTGCCATTGGATGTTTTTTCCTGCTTTATCAAATATTATTTGACCATAGAGCCGAGGGTCCATTTTTGGGTTCTCTATTCTGTTCCATTGGTCTATGTGTCTGTTTTTGTGCCAGTACCATGCTGTCTTTGTGATCACAGCTTTGTAGTACAGAGTGAAATCCGGCATTGTGATGCCCCCAGCTTTGATTTCCTTTTCAACAATTCCTTGGCGATTCGGGGCCTTTTCTGGTTCCACACAAATTTAAGGGCTGTTTGATCCAGTTCTTTGAAAAATGTCATTGGTATTTTGATCGGGATGGCCCTGAAAGTGTAGATTGCTCTGGGTAGTTTGGGCATTTTAACTATGTTAATTCTTCTGATCCATGAGCATAGAATATTTTTCCATCTTTTTGTGTCTTCTTCAATGTCTTTCAAGAATGATTTGTACTTTCTAGAATATAGATCCTTTACGCCTCTGGTTAAGTTAATTCCGAGATAACGTATGATTTTTGGTTCTATTGTAAATGGAATGGATTCCCTAATTTCTCTTTCTTCAGTCTCATTGTTCGTGTATAGAAATGCAACTGGTTTCTGAGCATCGATTTTGTATCCCGCCACATTACTGAATTGCTGTATAACTTCTAGTAGTTTGGGAGTGGATCCTTTTGGGTTTTCCATATAGAGTACCATGCCATCTGCAAAGAGAGACATTTTGACTTCTTCTCTGCCGATTTGGATACCTTTTATTCCTTTTTGTTGTCTGATTGCTGTTGCAAGGACTTCTAGTACTATTTTGAATAGTAGTGGCAAGAGTGGGCATCCTTGTCGTGTTCCTGACCTTAAGGGAAAGGCTTCCAGCTTTTCCCCATTGAGAATAATATTTTCTGTAGGCTTTTCATAAATGGTTTTTATGAGATTGAGGAATGTCCCCTCTATCCCTACACTCTGAAGGGTTTGAATCAGGAAAGGATGCTGTATTTTGTGAAATGATTTTTGCATCTATTGAGAGGATCATATTTTTTTCTTTTTTCTTGTTGATATGATCTATCACACTGGTAGATTTGTGAATATTGAACCACCCTTGCTTCCCAGGTAGAATCCCACTTGGTCAGATGGATAATCCTTTTAATGTGCTGTTGGATTCTATTAGCAAGGATCTTGTTGAAAATTTTGGCATCCATATTCATCAGGGAATTTGGTTTGTAATTCTCCTTTTTGATGGTGTCTTCGCCTGGTTTGGGGATCAAAGTAATATTGGCCTCAGAGAATGTGTTTGGTAGCTTTCCTTCTGTTTCTATTTTTTGAAATAGCTTTAGGAGAATAGGTATTAGTTCTTCTTTGAATGTTTGGTAGAATTTCTCGGGAAATCCATCAGGCGTGGTGTTTTGTTTTTTGGAAGGTTTTTAATCTCTGTTTCAATCTCTTCATGATTAATTGGCCTGTTTAAAAAATCAATTTCTTCCTCTTTCAGACATGGTAGTTTATAGGTTTCCAGGAAGGCCTCCATCTCTTCCAGATTGCTTAATTTATTGCCATAAAGCTTTTGATAAAAGTTTCTAATAATCCTTCCACTTTCATTGGTGTTGGTTGTGACCTCTCCCTTTTCATTCATAGTTTTATTAATTTGGGTCCATTCTCTATTCTTTTGGATAAGTCTTGCCATTGGTTTGTCAATTTTATTTATTCTTTCAAAGAACCAGCTTTTAGTTCTGTTGATCTGCTCTATTGTGCTCCTGCCTTTTAATTCATTGATCTCTGGTCTAATCTTGATCAACTGCTTTTCGTGCGTGGATTAGGCCTGTTCCTCTGTTGTTGTTCCAGCTTCTTGAGATGAGAATATAAAAACTGCATTTTAGATTATTCTATTCTTTTGAGTGAGGCTTGGATGGCTATGTATTTCCCCCTTAGGACTGCCTTTGCAGTGTCCCATAGGTTTTGGATCATTGTGTTTTCATTCTTTTTGGTCTCCATAAATTGTTTAAATTGATTTTTGATTTCCTGGTTTATCGAATCATTCTTGAGCGGGATGTTTCCTAATCTCCAAGTGTTTGAGTTTCTTCCAAATTTTTCCTTTTGGTTGAGTTCCAATTTCAAAGTGTTGTGGTCTGAGAATATGCAGTGAATAATTTCAGTCTTTTGGTATTGGTTGAGACCTGTTTTGTGACCCAGAACATGGTCTATTCTTGAGAATGTTCCATGGGCATTAGAATAGAATGAGTATTTGGTTCTGGGGTGTAGTGTTCTATATATATCAATGAGGTTCAACTCGTCTAGTATGGCATTCAAAGCTCTTGTTTCTTTGTTGATTTTCTGCTTAGGTGATCTATCTATTGCTGATAGTGGAGTGTTGAGGTCCCCTATTAATGTATTTTTATCTATATGTCTCTTTATTCTGGTTAAGAGTAGGCTTGTATATCTCGCTGCTCCCCTGTTGGTGGCATAGATATTTATAATTGTCATATCCACTTGTTGGATACATCCTTTAAGAATAATACAGTGCCCTTCTGTGTCTCTAACTGTAGTCTTTAGTTTAAAATCCAATCTGTCTGATAGGAGAATTGCTACCCCAGCTTTCTTTTGAGGTCCATTGGCGTGAAAGATGGTACTCCATACCTTTACTTTCAGTCTGGATGTATCTTTACATTCAAAATGAGTCTCTTGTAGACAGCAAATGGATGGGTCATGTCTTTTTATCCAATCTGCAACCCTGTGGCTTTTTATAGGAGCATTTAGGTCTTTTACATTGAGACTGATTATTGAGAGATATGATTTTAATGATGCCATGTTGCCTGTAAAGTTTTTGTTTCTATAGATTGTGATTTTCTGTTCTGTATCACTTTTGGGGCCTTTTTACTTTTATAGAACCCCCTTAACGTCTCCTGTAGGGCTGGTTTCGGGGTTATAAAATTGAAGAGTGACTGGCAATTCTGGAAGGTCTTTATCTCTCCATCATTCTGAATGATAGCCTTGCTGGATAAAGGATCCTTGGCTGCAATTTTTTCTCTGAAAGAGCTTTAAAAATGCCCCCCAACCCTTTCTCTCATTCCAGGTCTGTGTAGACATGTCTGATGTAATTCTGATACCTTTGCCTTGGTACGTGAGAAATTTCTTTGCCCTGGCCGCTTTCAATACTGTATGCTTGGATCTAATATTTGTGAATTGCACTATGATGTGACGTGGCTTAGGTTTGTCATGGTTGAGCTTGGGAGGGGTCCTCTCTGACTCTTGGATACTGATGCTTGTTTCCTTTGCTAGATTAGGGAAGTTTTCAGCTACAATTTGTTCAAATATCTCTTCTAGCCCTCTGTTTTTCTCCAACCCCTCAGGATGCCAATTATTCTGACATTGGAACGTTTCATTGAGTCAGTAATCTCCCGTAACCTACATTCTTGATATTGGAATTTTTTGAGCCAAGTTTCTATGTTAGCTTTCTCTTCTACTCACCCATCCTCCAATTCTCCGATACGATCTTCTGCCTCATTCACCCTGGCTGTCAGAGCCTCTAGTTTTGACTGCATTTGGCTCATAGAATTTTTAATTTCTCCCCTATTCACTCTCATTTCCACCCTTAGAGATTCTATATTCTTGTTGATATTTTCATTAATTTTTTTCCAAGTCTACACATCACCTTGACCATTGTTACTCTGAACTCCATTTCTGATAATTTGGTTATATCCATATCCATTAGTTCTGTGGCAGAGGCCACAGACTCATTGTCTTCTTTGTTGGGGGGGCGGATTTCTCATCATTCTGATGAGAACAGGTTGCGTGGTTGTCCAGAGCCCTAATTATTTACCAGGACCCAGGCAGTGGGCACTTGTTTTATAGGGACCTTAAGGATGTAAGCTTCTTGATTTTTCAGTCTGCCTTCTGGGGGAGGGGCCTGCAGCGCCGATACTCAGGCAACCCCGTTTGGGTAGAGTCTCCTTGTCCCCTGCGAGGGGGGATGGGGATGGGTACACTGTGAGCCAGTACTTCCAGGCTTTTGTTCTCTGGCGGCTTTCCCTGGCGGTTTGCTCTGCCTCTTCTGAGAGTCAGAACAGCAGTAGCAGAATCCAGGCCTCTGTCTCAGAACAGAGGGATCGCAGACCATTCTCCACTGGGCCCCTCTGGCCACTGTAACTCTGTTTCTGTTGGTGCTGCTCACCCCTTCAGCGTCCCGGGATGTGTGCCCCACACCCGGTGTCCCAGCCCTCACTTCCAGGGCCGGCATGTCTCTGTCCTTTGTGTTTCTAACACCGCCAGCCGCCAGCTGCCCCGCCCACTCCAGAGCTCCCTTTCAGTGTGGTTTGTGCAATCCGGACCTCCGGTTTTCAGACTGGTTGCGTGTGTTCCCCAACTCACGGCCTGAGTCTGCACTCTCGCGGTTGCTGGTCCGCCAGTCAGCCCGCTCCCCAGTGCAGGTGGCTACTGCTTCCCGGTACCTGAAGGCAGGTACCCCCCTTCCGTTTATCTTCCGATATCTGTGCGCGGCTTCACGGCTCCCCGCTTCGTACCTCAATACTCAGTGCTGGAGATGTTCATTTGTAGAGATCCAGATGTATCTTCCTGTGTCTCAGGCTGATTCCGTGGGTGATCAGGATGGACTGGTACCTTTCCACCTCGACTCAGGGGACTGGCTTAAAAAGGGGTCCCCTACTCCTCCACCATCTTAACTCCAGTCGATGTTCTAATTTTTTTGATTTAAAATTTTTTTAGCATTTTGAGGTATAATTTACAAATAAAATTGTGTGTATCTAAAATGTGCAAATGTGATTGATTCATGTACATATACCTTGTAAAATGGTTAGTTACCACAATCAGGTTAATCAACACATCCATCACACCTCCAGTAGTTGTGTGTGCCTGTGTGTGTGTGTGTGTGTATGTGTCTTGAGAACACTTAAGGTTTACTCTCAGCAAATTTCAGATATATAACACAGTACCATTAACTGTAGTTACCATCCTGTGCATTAGACCCCCAGAGCTTATTTATGTTATAACTGAAGGCTTAAACCCTTGACTAACATTTCTCCATTTCTCCCAATCCCCACCACCTGGTAACCACCATTCTACTCTGTTTTGATGAGTTCAACTTTTTTTCTTTAGATTCCACACCTAAGTGAGATCATATAGCATTTGTATTTCTCTGGCTAATTTCATTTTGTATAATGTCCTCTACGTCCATCCATGTTGTTGCAAATGGCAGGATTTCCTTCTCTTTCATGGATGAATAATATTCATGTGTTCGTGTGTGTGTGTGTGTGTGTATCACATTTTCTATACCCAGTCATCCATCTGTGGATACGTAAGTTGTTTCCATATATTGGTATTGTGAATAATCCTGCAATGAATATATGAGTGCAGATATCTCTTTGAGAAACTGATTTCCTTTCTTCTGGATGTATATCCAGAAGTAGGATTGCTGAATCATATTTCAGTTTTATTTTTAATTTTTTGAGGGATCTCCATATCGTTTTCCAAAAAAAGAAAACTCAGTAAAATCTGTAATGTTTTAGGAAACAAAATCAACATGTAAAAATCGGTTGTGATTCTATACAATAACTATCAGAGAAATTAAGAAAGCAATCCCATTTACAACAACAGCCAAAGGAATAAAATAGGAATAAATTTAACAAAGGAGGTGAAAAACCTGTACAATAAAAGCTATAATACAATGATGAAAGAAATTGATGAAGACTCAATGGTAAGATATCCTGCATTCAGAGATTGGAAAGATTAATATTATTATGTGTCCATACTACCTAAAGTAATCTACAAATCCAGTGCAACCCCTAATTCACTGACATTTCTCACAGAACCAGAAAAAAATAACCTTAAAATTCTTATGGAGTCACAAAAGACCCCCAAATAACCAAAGCAATCTGGAAAAAGCTGAGGTATCACAATTCCTGATTTCAAACTCTAAGACAAATTTATAGTAATCAGAAAAGTATGATATCAGCTTAAAAACCAACAGATAGACCAGGAGAACAGAATCAAGATCCTAGATATATACCTACACATATAACATCATCTAATCTTTCATAAGGGTGCCAAAAATACATAATGGGGATAGATAGTCTCTTTAATAAATGGAAAAACTAAATATCCACATGCAAAATAACACCACTTGCAAACATTACCTTGAAATGGAGTAAAGACTTAAATATAAGATGTTAAACCATAAAATTAGAAGATACATAGGAAAACCCTCCTTGATGTTGGTCTTGGAAATCATTTTTTGGATTTGAGGATTTGACACCAAAAGCAAAAATTTAAAAATGGAAATGCATCAAGCTTCTGCCCAGCAAAGGAAGCAATCAACGTGATGAAAAGGCAATCTATAATGTAACAGGAGAAAATATGTGCAAACCACTTTTTTAACAAGGGGTTAATTTCTCTGATAGTTATTTAATAAAATCACAACTGATTTTTACATGTTGATTTTGCTTCCTAAAACATTATGGATTTTATGGATTTTTCTTTTTTAACATGTTGCTGTGACTGCTTACATTACTTCATTTTTGAAATGTTGAACCAGCTTTGCATACTTGAGATAAATCCAAGTTGTTTCCCGGAGTCCATAGTCTCTCATGGTTCATTCCCCCTTCTGTTTACCCCCCCTTCTCCTTTCTTCCAAACTGAGGGCTTCAGAGGGGAGGGGGGTGGGAGAATGGGATAGGCTGGTGGTGGGTATTAAGTAGGGCATGTATTGCATGGCACACTGGGTGTTATATGCAAGTAATGAATCATGGAACTGTACATCAAAAATTATACATGTACAGTATGGTGACTAACATGGTATAATAAAAAATTATTTAAAAAAATCCAAGTTGGTTGTGGCTTATAATTCTTTTAATTCATTGTTGGATTTGATGTGCTAATTTTGTTGAGCATTTGTGCATATATATTCATGAGAGATATTGGTCTGAAGTTTTCTTTTAACATTTTTGTCGGTTTTAGTATTAGGGTAATACTGTTCCCAGACAATGGGTTAGAATGGGTTAAAATTATAGACCGCTTCTATACTCTGAAAGAGCGTGTAAAGAATTGGTATAATTTCTTCCTTAAATGTTTGGAAGAATTCAACAATGAACCCATCTTGTCCTTCTGTTGTCTGTTTTGGAAGATTGTTAATTTTGTATTTGATTTCTCTAATAAATATAGACCCATTCAGATTGCATTTTTCCCTTTTTTTAAAAGATTTTATTTATCTATTTATTTGAGAGAAAGAGAGAGGGAGAAGCAGACTCCCCGCTGAGCAGAGAGCCTGATGTGGGACTTGATCCCAGGACCCTGGTATCATGACCTGAGCTGAAGGCAGACGCGTACCCGACTGACCCACCCAGGCACCCCCAGATTGTATATTTCATCTTGTGCAAGGGTTGACAAATTGTGTCCTTAAAAGAATTGGTCCATTTCATCTACATTTTCAAATTTGTGGGTGTGGAGTTGTTCATCATACTCCTTTACTGTCTTTTTAATATTTATGGGATCTGTAGTTATGCCACCTTTTTAACTCTGATATTAGTAATTATTGTTCTTTCATTTTTACTTAGTTTGCCTGGCTAGAGGCATGTTGATTTTATGGATATTTTCAAAGAATCAGCTTTTGGTTTCATTCATTTTCTCTATTGATTTCCTGTTTTCAGTGTCATTGGTTTCTACTCTAATTCTTAAAATTTCTTTTCTTCAGTTTACTTTGTATTTGCTCCTTTTTTTAAAGTTATGTAACATGGAAAATTAGACTGTTGATTTTAGGTCTTTCTTGTTTTTTAGTATAAGCATTAAATGTGCTATAAACCTCCCCTAAGTAAGCACTATTTTTGCTGCATCTCATGCAATTTGAAAAGCTGTGTTTTATTTCCATTTAGTTACAAATATTTTAAAACTTCTTTTGAGATTTCTTTTTTGATCTGTGTGTCCTTTAGAAGCATGTCTTTAATCTCATGTGTTTGGGATTTTCCAGCTATCTTCTTCTTATTGATTTATAGTTTAATTCCACTGTGGTCTGAGAGCAGACATTGTATGATTTCTAGTTTTTGAAATTTGTTAAGGTATTTTTTATGGCTCAGAATGTCTGTCTTGGTGAATGTTCCATATGGGCTTGAGAAGAATGTGTATTCTGCTATTTTTGGATGAGGTAGTCTGTAGGTGTCAATTATATCCAGTTGATTGATGATGTGGCTGAGTTCAACTATGTCCACTTTCAAGTGACACTACAGCATATCACAGGTAGTGTGAATCCTTTACAATAAAAAATAATCCTAGTTCTTTCCTCCCGTCCCTTGTATCATTGCTGCCATTTTTCTTATATATAAGCAGATATATATATATATATATATATATGAAATATGTAATATAAAATGTGTATCTTTTGTATATGGTATCTGTTTAAGCATATGTAGTTAAATACATTTTTGCTATTATTTGAGCAATTATTATATCAGTTAAGCATAAGAAAAATAAAAGTTTTTATTTTCCTGTCATATTCCTTCTTCAGTAGTCTGCCTTTATGGAAACTCCAGTTTCTGACCTATATCATTTAACTTTTCTATGTAGAATTTTTTCAAAATTTTTCTTGTAAACAAATCTACTAGCAGTAAATTCCCTCAATTTTTGTATCATAAAATCTTTACTTCTTCCCTTTTGAAGGTTAATTTTGCAGGGTATAGAATTCTAGATTTGTGGGGTCCCCCCCCGCTTTAAATATTTCACTCCAGTCCCTACTTGTATGCATGATTTATGAAGAGAAATCTTATGTGATTCTTACAGTTGTTCCTCTGTAGTCAAGGCTTTTTCCCCCTCTGGCTTCTTTTAGGATTTTTTTCTTTATCTCTGATTTTCTATAATTTGAAAATGATATGCTAAAGCATGTGTGTGTATGTGTGTGTGTGTGTGTGTGTGTGTGTGTTTTAAATATATTCTGTTTCGTGTTCTATGAGCTTTCTGGATCTGTGATTTGGTGTCTGACATTAATTTGGGGAAGCTGTCAGTTATTATTGCTTCAGATATTTCTTATGTTCCTTTCCCTTTTTCTTTCTTCTCTTTCTGATATTCCCATCATGTGTATGTTACAACGCTTGAAGTTGTCCCATAGTCTGTGAATATATTCTTCTGTTTTATTCTGTGTTTGTTTTCTTGCTGTTTAGATTATGAAGTTTCTGTTGGTATATCCTCAAGTTCAGAGATTCTTTTCTCAGCCACTTCCATCTACCAGACCATCAAAGGCACTCTGCATTTCTGTTACAGTTAGTTTTTTTTTTTTTTAACTCTAGTATTTATTTTGGATTCTTTCTCAGGATTTCAATCCCTATGATTACATTGCTCATCCATTCTTGCATGGTGTCTAATTTATCCATTAGAGCCCTTAACATAACAATAATTAATGGTTGTTTTAAATTCTCAAACTGATAATTCCAACATTCCTGCCATGTCTCATTCTGATGCTTATTCTGTTTTTTGAAATTGTGTTTTTTGCTTTTGGCATTTTTTGGATAGCTGGAAATGATGCACCAGGTAAAGGAACTGCTATAATGTAGTGTGTTGATGTATGGGGAGAGAGGAAGTGTTCTGCATTCATGTGATTAAGCCTCAGTTTTTTACTTGGCCTGTGCCTCTGGACTGTGCACAACAAAAGTCTTTCTCAGTTTTTTCCCCTTCCCCTTTGGGTGGGACAGAATGGCCTGAGTTTGTTGGAGTTGGGTATTTCTCTTCTCTGTCAGTTAGGCTTTGATAATTTCCCAGCAAATTCATCTTTAGGTAAATGGTTCCACTGAAATCAGGCCTTGCTAAGAACAGAATGCTCTGATGTATTTCAAAATGGTCCCTTTTCTCATCCCCTTACTGAAAACATAAGGGATTTTTCTCTGATATTTACTAAGGCATGTTGGTCAAGCTTCTGGATGTAAATGTCACAAAACTGTGGGGACCTCATTAGAGTTCTCTGGAATTTTTACTTCTGAGAGTTATCCACACTGATTGTCTAGCATTTCATCAATTACTGTGAGTATTAAATACCTGAGCACTATTCCAGCAGCCCTTTTTACTACTTCTGCTTCAGTAAGCTGTAACTCCTTGTGCTCCCCTGTCTACCTCCCCACCCTTGGGGTCTGTGGTTTGCTCTGTGTCCTCACCTCTCTTCCAGATGTAAGAAATGTTGTTTTTTCAGTCTGTTAAGCTTTTTACCTATAGTTAGCATGGAGTGGTAACTTCCATATACATATAAGTTCCTCATATGTATAACTAGAAACCAGTCTCTTCATTTTTTTAGTTTTGGAGGACATAATACTTTTGGTTGACTTTTTTTTTCTCTCTGTCAGCACTTTGAATATATCATCTCACTTCCTTCTGGCTTGCCCGGTCTCTGCTGAAATATCCATGGAAACTCTTAAGGCTGTTCTGTCATATGTGAGAAATCACTTTCTCCTGATGCTGTCAAAATTCTTTATTTACATTTATTTGACTTGTAGCAATTAGATTATGTTATATCTGAGCGTGGATTTCTTTAGGACCATTTTATTTGGTGTTTTGAGCTTCTTGGAAATAGATATCCATTTCTTTCTATAGGTTTGGGATGTTTTAGCCATTATTTATTTGAACAGGCTTTCTGTTTTTTAATTGAGATACATGCAGCTATAATATTGTATAACATTAAGGTGTGCAGTGTATTGATTTGATGCATTCATATGTTGCAATATGATTACTACATTAGTGTTAGCTAACACCTCTATTATGTCATATAATTATTCCTTTCTTTCTCCCTCTTTTCCTTCTGAGACTTCCATAATGTGGATAGAGTTCTTCCTGGTAGTGTTCCAAGTCTTTTAACGTTTTTTTCACTTTTTCAGTCTCTTTTCTTTTTGCTCCTCAGACTTGTCTTTGAGTTCAGGTATTTTTTCTTATACTTGATCTTGTCTGCTGTTGAAATTTTCCAGTGAATTTTTCTATCTCTTTTTGAAATTCTCACTTAGTTTGTGCATTGTTTTCTTGACCTCAGTGAGTATCTTTATGAGAGTTCTTTTTTTACTGAGGTATAATTGACATTAACATTATATTCATTTCAGATGTTCAACACAATTCAATATCTGTATATATTGCGAAATGATCACCACCATTAGTCTAGTTAACATCTCTCACCATACAGTTACTGAATTTTAAGATATAGTCCCTTAGCAACTTTCAAATATGCAATGCAGTATTATTAACTGTAGTCCCTGTGCTGTGCATTACATCCCCATTACTTACCATCTTATAGTTGCAAGTTTGTATATGGGAGTTATTTTTAATTCTCTGTACAGTAAATCATTTAAGTTCATTTTAATAGGTTCAATTTCTGGAGATTTATCTTGTTCTTTTGTTTAAAACATCTTTTCCGGATTCTTCATTTTACTTGACTCATTATTTTGTTGTTGGCTTATAGTCAAACCAGTCAATTCTCCCAGTCTTCACCAACTGGCCTTGTGCAGAAGGATATTTCCCAGATCAACCTTGCCATTGATTTTGGGGCCTCTACTAACTTTATATCTCTTTAGGAAGAAGCAGGCACCTGTGTTTTTGTCCTGCTTTCTCTGTGTTAGACAGGAGGGAGGATCAATAGTATGTACTGTCCCAAACTGATGCCTTGGTCTCTTGCAGGCAACTAGATTCTGCCAGATCTATCAGTGCTCCAGGATTCGTGAAACAGATGCTAATTCTATGGGCAGTTTTGGTGAAGTGGAGGCACTACATGTGTGGATCAACTTTTCCCTTTTCCAGTGAGAAGCAGAAAGCTAGGGTTTTTCATTCACTCTCTGTGCTGAGTTGTGGGGGTTACAAATCAATGTTTTGTACTAACCTGAGTCACTACCTCTATTTTACCTGGGTGGTTAAGACTGTGTTGAGCTTATCAGGACTCCTAAGACTGGTGATATGGATACTAGTTCTCTGGATTGCCCCTTCAGAACAATTGGGGCACTTGACCTGAGAACAAACCCCTTTCCTTCTCCAGTCAAGCTGGGAGCCAGAGTCTCTTTGGGATCATATGGCAGTGCTCTGCATGTGACCCTGGTGAAAGGTATACCAAATCTTTATATTGACTTTGGTGAGTTTGATTTTGCATTCTCCTAGAAATTAAAATAATTTCTGATCAATCATAAAGGGAATTTGTCCATGAATTGTTGCTGAATTGGTGTATTTGTTCCATGATGGAAGGCCCGGGGCTTCTTACTCTACTCTTCCTGACCAGAAAATCAGCCTTTATTTCTTTTTCCTTTTTTAAGATTTTGTTTATTTATTTGAGAGAGAGGGACAGCACGCATGAGCTGGGAGTGGGGTGAGGGTGGGGGAGTGGCAGTGGGAGAGGGAGAAACAGATGCCCTGCCTGCTGAGCCTGATCCCAGGACCCCGAGATCATGACCTGAGCTGAAGGCAGATGCTTAACTGATGAGGCACCTAGGCACCCCTCAGCCTTTGTTTCTTTGAGTGCTTTTCAACTCCACATTCTTTCTGTTTTCTTTCTTGGATTCTGATATGTATTTTAGATCTGGTATTTTTCCACAGGTTATTGAGGCTCTATGCATTTTCTTAGCTCATTTTTCTCTGTCTTACATACTGAGTAAATTCTACTGATCTGTCCTCAAGTTAACTGATTCTGTGCCTTGTCACCTCCAGTCTACTTTTGAACCCATCCAGATGTTTGTTTTATGTGTATGTCTTTTTTAGTTCTGGCTTTTATTTCTATTCTGTCATTTATGTCAAGGTAATTTGTAATTGTTCATTGAAGCAACTTTCCATGGCTACTTTAAAATCTTTGATAGTTCCAACATGTGGCTTATCTCAATACTGGCATCAGTTGGTTGTCTTTTCTCATTTTTGTTGTTTTTTTTTTTTTTTTAGTTCTTGGTATAGTGGGTGATTTTCACTTGTATCCTTGACGTTTAAATCTTCTGTCTTTGAAGCAGTCACCCAGTTCAAATTTAGATTTAGTGTGGTGTGTTGTTCCAATGACAATTTAGCTTTCTTATAGCTTTCAATGTTACTCTGTTGAGGTTTTTTCTTCTGGCTCTGCTGGACTTCTGCTATTGCAGCCTGTGGTGGTAAGAGGTACTTACCTGGGCCACCTTGTACTGCTTGGTGGGGTCTGATGATGAAGGATAAATGGGATGGGCAGCATTTCTTCTGGCTGTACTCCAGCCACTGGATGTCAGTGCATCTCTCACTCTATTTTTTCTAGTCCCCTTCAGTGAGGAAAGTTCATATCTGGAACTGATGGAAATAATATGTATCACAGCTAATAACATATAATAATAACAGAGAAACAAATCTATAGGAACAAATGTGATGATACTAAAGTTTTCATAACACAGCATTAGCAAAGGAACAGGACTGACTGCAGATATCACTAGACTTTTAAGGGAAGAGAAGGGAATATTCACTGAAAAAGATTATTAGGGGAGAACCTGGGAAGATTAATACTGTGAAAGTCTATGGGGAGGAGAGCTGGAACTAAGGATGATCCACTTGGTGAGATATTAAAGGGAAAAAAATGAAGAAATTTCAGTTAATATTCTTTTGGGTAACTTAAAAAAAAACATGTGAAAAGTTCACATTTGAAGTCAAATTAATGGTGTGAATTACATGAAGTTAGTAGTTATAAATATACATTAAAGAAATGTGGCTGAGAGAGAAAAGATGCAGATACGAAACTTGTTTGTCAAATATTTAGAATTAAAGCAAGGAATTGTTTTGGGAAGGATAGGAGTCATGACTATTCTTAGGGGAAAGTGTTAAAAGAAAGAGATTGCAGATAATGAGATAGCTGGTAGATAATATTATGGTAATGGCTAAGTCTAAATGTTTAATGATATGTAGGAAGTAAGGATAATCCAAAAACTTTATTTACAAATCATTCATGCACTTGACGTGATGAGCACCAGGTGTTGTATGGAAGTGTTGAATGACTGTGTTGTTGTGCACCTGAAGCTAATATTTCACTGTGTGCTGTACTAACTGGAATTTAAATAAAAACATAAAAAAAACCAGATCATTCATGAATGTATCTTTGTATACTCCTGTTTAGCGCCATTGCCTTTATCAAGGATACGCCGCAGAGGTTCCAAAATCAGTTGTGACTCTTAGCACCTGTTCTGGACTCAGGTAATGGCATATTCCAGAGATGTACGTGATTGGAAATCTTATGTGACCCCTTAATTTTTAGAAACATCTCGAAGGATAGAGTGAAGAAAAAGGAAATAGAGACTTTGATTGTGTTTCTTCTCATATACTTTCTTTTCCTCTTCCTCATCTTTTCATTTTTCCTATTCTCTTTGTCTCTATCCCAGGCTGGCAGTCACAAAACTTATGCAGGAAAAGCTTCCATTGTTATGAAGAGTATTCCCATGTCATAGCCACACTAGCACCACAATGACTTGTAAATGTCATAATAGAGAGAAGAAGCTGTAGAATTGTGTTTGAAAGTTTACCCAAGGAGGAAGAGATGATTCTTAGATATTAGGTCACAAAGACTACTGTTAAATTTCTATAAATTTTTTAATTTAAGGTTGATTTACATTTCACAGTGGGTAGTCTATGTTAATTATCTTTTTATTTCTTTTTTATGTGTTTAAATGCCTAGGGGATTATTGCTGTTGCAGAATGTCAGTTATGGCATCGAGCCACTGGAATCTGCAGCTGCATATGAGCATATGCTTTATCAAACAAGGAATAATAAAATTGATTTTTCCCCTGTACAAGAAAATTATCCTACGCCCCAAGGTAGATCGGTCCTACAGGATTCTTGTGAAATCGGAAGTAAGTAACCACTTCTATGTTGTCTTCACTTATGCTATCTTTGATAAATTTATTCACTTTGGAATTGTTGCATTTGGAAAACAAATTTAAGTGATATTATATTAAACTCATATTAAAACCTGTTGCAAGATATTTATTTTAAATACATTTTTATGTTTAGTCATATGATATAAGAAAATGTTATAGATATAAACACACAATAAAAAAATAAAAATTCTCACATTTTCCTAATTGCAAGTATGTTGATAAATATATACATATTTGCACTGTTTTTCAGTTAACATTCTACTAATATAAAGTTACACAAGTTCTTGTGACTAAAACTTTGGCGAGTAGCCTAACTTTTCTGTGTGAAAAATTTTTTACTTCTAAAAAAATAATAAAAATAATACCTAACTCATACAGTTATTTCAAAGATTAAATACGTTCAAAAAGGAAATTACTTACATAGTATGTAGACAAATAAAAAGTGATCAGTAAAAATCGCTGTTATTATTTGCTTACCATATTTTCTAAGGTAGTGGAATGAAGGAATTGGAAGTGATTATGGAAAGTTTGGGTACAAAACAAAATGAAGTAATGAAGTAAAATCGAAACAAAAGTTTCAGAACCAAAGAAGAAGCCAAGGATATCATTGCAGGAATGGGGATAAGTCAGTATTGACATATATTTGTGAATTTTATTTTATAAAGTAATTTGAAAATTGCTTTTCATCCTGAATTTGATAGACTTTGGTCTCTAGGTTTAGTTAAGCATGTTGCCACATGACTAGTGCTTTTACGAGCATGAATAAAGAGAATGAGTATCTTCAATATATCAGATTTTTAGAAAGAACAGAAAAATAAGATAAAGACTTATATTTTAGGCATATTCTTACATTCATGAAAGTAAACACAAAGTAACTTATAAACTAGGTTAACACCTTCATTATAATTCAGCGCTGAAAAGTAGAACAGAAACCAAACAAAATATTGTAAAGGGCTTATCTATTAAAAGCATATTAGACACATGCATTTATCCCTCTTGTCCCTTTTTAAAAACTCACTAAATGAAAAGGGATTTTTAAAATGGCATAAACACACAAACACAAACAGAACAGGAGAGGAGAAACAACAACGGACATTAAATATCAGATAGCTGATTTAGCCCCCAAAAAGCAGAATCCTGACCTGGTAATGTTAGGAGTTAGTTGGACAATTAGGCAGTCAGGGCCAGGGTCCCCAACAAGAAAACAGGGAGGCAGGACAGCCAAGACAAAACTGGACTACCATCCTATTTTATACCTTAGACAAGTCTGCAGTAGCATCCCATTTTGCACTTCTGTAAAAGTGACTTTGGCAAAATATCCTGAGATGCAACAATTGACCAAAAAACATTTGTCACTATCATGGGCTGAGGCAGTTAAGATGTGAGTTTTCAGATGTCAGCCCCAAAAGACCATCAGCACGTAAACATTAGCCTGATATGTAGATAGGGGCATGATCAAAACCCTGATTGGCATGACTTAACAGTCAATCTGCAGAGGACCCACACTCTGGTTACCTGAAATAGTTCTGCAAAAGAGCTTATAAAAACCCCTCGATTTGAACAACAAAATGGCAACTCTCTCGGGTCCCCTCCCTCTTTTGGGAGCATTGTACTGTCGCTCAGTAAACTTTGCTTTGCTGCCCATCACTCTTCATCTGGTTTACCTCTTCATTCTTTGAAGTGGCATGACTAAGAACCCCAGGCACTAAATTAAAAGAAATCCTGAAACAGTAATTGGAATAGGCTCTGGGAAACTTGACATGTACCACAGTACTACTCAGATGTTTCTTGAATTGCAATAGGAAGTGATTTTAAAGGTGGACTTAAGATAATTGGTTGAAATAAGTTGTGTAACTTAGCAATCCTGTTTTTCTGTCCTAATGAATTGTTTCTGTTGTAGACTGACAGATCATTGAAGCCTGTTTTCCTTGGGGAGTCTATGAAATGGGGACACCAGTCACAGATGTTCTATTGTATTTCCCAATAGAAGAGGAATACCATACTGAAACTAGTGTGTTTAATTTACACTTGGCACGTTGGATACTGGGAACCAGGCTTACACATTCTAGGAAGTGTATTGAAAGACCCCTCTTCAGGAAGGAATTAAACCAGCCAAAAGAATAAAAACTATTCATGTTGACAGCGTTTTCCCAACCAACAACCCAGACACATTGCTTTCTCTGAAGACAATAGTCCATTAACTCCATATGTGGCCATAGAGATGTTGGAATAAGTTGCTAATGTTTGATTGTTAATATGAAGGCTCACTAGACATAGGATGAAACAATTTAATATGGAAGATAGAGACATGAAAAAATCCAATTTTTAAAGTGTGAGGTCACAAAAAATACAGAGGGCGAAGAAAACAAAATGGCAATATCCTCCAAGGAGTAAGAGAAAATATTTCATCCACAAGTTTAAGAATGGAGTGCTATTTAAAAAATAACACTCAGCAGATAAGTAGTAGTGTTTAAGATATTTAAAAGTATGATAATAGGGGCGCCTGGGTGGCACAGCGGTTAGGCGTCTGCCTTCGGCTCAGGGCGTGATTCCGGCGTTATGGGATCGAGCCCCACATCAGGCTCCTCCGCTATGAGCCTGCTTCTTCCTCTCCCACTCCTGCTTGTGTACCCTCTCTCGCTGGCTGTCTCTGTCAACTAAATAAATAAAATCTTTAAAAAAAAAAGTATGATAATAAAAAAGAAAAAAATGAAATTCCAGAAATCACACAAAAAGTAAAGTACAATGATAAATGATAGGGAAATTTGAGAGATAAGAAAGTTAAGTTAAAATAAGAATTTGGGTAATACAATAGGAGATCCCAGTATGAATAAACAGGAAATTGAATTGAATGAATCACAAAATAATCCAAGAAAAATTCTCAAAATTATTTAAGGTGAGTTTCTGAACTGATATTTTAAAAATCTGGTTTCTTATATATGGTCAAGATGCAGAATAGCATGAAATTTCCCAGCAGCAATAGTGGAAGTTGAAAGGCAATACCACAATTACTTACAGTGAGGCAAAGTAATTCCAGTCTGTAATTCTGTACGAAGCCAGAGCTATATAACTGAGATTTTTTTATTAATTTCTAAAATTTCTTTTCCTCCTAATGTGAAATGTTCTTGCTCCCAAATAAAACACACAACAAACAGAAAAAAACAGACTCTACTCTCATCCTGATTGAAGATAGTAGCCAGATGCAGTCACAACCAAATTCACAAACAATAGCTGCCAAATATCGTGAACTTTCAACCAAATGAAAAGATGGAAGAACTGTGTAAACAGCTGTCCTCAATCTGTATTTTTCATGAGAATCACTATTAGGTCAACTTCCACCAGATATTGAAGCAAATAATTCCAGCTGTCAGTGGCTTAACAGGTTTATGTCTTGCTCATGAAAATACCAAAGTGGATGAAACTCTCCTGGTTGATTCCCTTCCTAGCTCTGACTCAGGGACTGCAAGAGTCCCCTACTAGATTATTTGAATTTAGTCAGAGTAAGGGGAAAAGTGTGTGTGCATCCCCACCTCAATACAGCTGAGCCTAGCTAGGTGTCTCACTGACATCTTTTCTCTTGGAGAAGGGAACAGACTTATTTTTAGATAATTGACCATTTCTTATAATAAAACAAAAGTGTAATAAAAGTCACTAATCCCCACCCATTGTTCAAGAACGGTTTGACTTGAAAGAACTACGTATATTCTAAAATAATAATACTTGGAAATGAATAAACATGGATTATATGACATATAAATATAAAATGTAAGATAGAAAAACACAAAATCCAAAGTGAATAAAAAAAACTTGTGCATTCATGTAATGCCTCATAGGAGCTGCATATTGTTCTAAGAGGTTTACATATATCCTATCTTTCCAATTTTTTGAACAATTCTAAAAGTTAGTATGGTTGTCCCCTTTTCAGATCAGGAAAGAGATTTAAGGAGTTTAAATTATTATCCTGGGGTGCCTGGGTGGTTCAGTCGGTGAGGTGTCTGCCTTTGGCTCAGATCATGATCCCAAGTTCCTGGGATCGAGCACCACATTTGGGCTCCCTGCTTGGCGAGAGGCTGCTGCTCATTCTCCCTCTGCCCGTGCTCCTCCTGATTGTGCTCCCTCTCTCTCTCTCTGTCAAATGAATGGATAAAAATTTTTAAATAAATAAATACATAAATAAAATATCCTGGGAAATTCTCTGTTAAGGTGTAGCATTAAAACTCAAATCCAGGTAATCTGACCCCAGAGATATGTTCTGTAGCAGTCTAATGATCTGTTTAAAAGGTCCTTGGAAGAGCTCAGGAAATAAATGTAGGAGAAAAATAAAGCTATTTTAAAAATGAAAGCTATTGATAAAAAGACTAATGAATAACAGAATAGACACTGTGGTAAACCCCAATATGTGATATTATAGATTCAAGAACAGAAAGCAATTATATAGTAATGATGGTAGAGAAAAACCTAAGAATGCGTGATGGGAAATTTTTTGTCAGTTTGGCTGGGGCATATTGCTCAGATAGTTGGTCAGGTTTTGTGGGTGTTTCTGCAAGGGT